>NC_056738.1:547240288-547395288 GCF_019279795.1 Protopterus annectens | reverse complement strand
GGACATTATACTCCGTTATGGGTTTGATAAGGGCCATATAAAGTGACACTTTGACTTCCTTGGATATGGATGCCGTGCTTTTACTTGTACGTTGGGTGAAAAGAATGATTTTCATACTGCCTTGGCTACTTGTTGGTCAAAGGCCAGATTACTGTCAACATATGTTCCCAGATCACTGACTACTGGGTCACCTCTTGGGGGTGTCTTATCGATAGAATATTTAGCCTGGGTGGCAGTTTTTCCAAAAGGCACTATAATGCATTTCTTTGCATTTAGTTTTAGTCTGTTACTTTGGCACCAGTCATTCGTCTGTGTTACACCCTCTTGTAAGATGTTTGTGTTATGGGGAGATTCGATGACCGCTCTTAATTTGCAGTCATCTGCAAATTTGGTCTGCTAAAGACACTTGACATGAGCCTTTACTTCCATCAAATAACATTGATTAAAGTGTTAATTACCATTTAATAGTCACCTCAAAATGTTTGTAGGCAAGAAGTAACCTTAAAATTACAGTCAACCACAAAACAAATTAGTGCCACAGCTTGGGAAACAGTAATGACAATTTTAGCATTAACAAAATCTGTACCGCAGTCATATAGTGATTTTTATTTGATAATCCACTGATTTATGCCATTTGCTAATTATTTTCATAAATAATTGCACCAGATTATTTGTAGACATTGCAGTATGTGATATTTTTGTTACAGTAAATACTTGATTTAACTATTATTGTTTGAATCATAAATGTATTTCCTTCAGTCTGGTGGAAAATCCAATTCATTTTTTTAAATGTCCTGTTATTTTGCTTGTGCTGTAGTACCTGAATCCTACTGTTTTGTATTCCATGTTATTATGTCTCATTCTAAACAAATGCCTGTGTATACTGTAATTTGTATAGTTATCATAGTTGCTATATGAAGAAGTTTACCTCCCAAGTCTCACTATATGTTTTCCCCAGAGGATCACCTGGAAAGTAAAATGTTAGTAAATAAATAAACAAATGTACATTGTTTTATCAGACCATCTTTAAATGTCTATGGGAAAAATCTACCCTTAGTGGATTTAGTAGATAAAGCAAAACACTACATTATCACCCTGTTCTAGTCTATTCTATTCCATTCATTCCATCACTGTTTCATTTTTCTAATACCTCTTCTTCTTTTAGCTGCTCCCATTAGGGATCACCACAGTGGATCATCTGTTTCCATTTCTTCCTGTCCTCTGCATCTTGCTCTGTCACACCAACCACCTGCATGTCCTCTCTCTCACCACATCCATAAACCTTATCTTAGGCCTTCCTCTTTTCCTGTTACCTGGCAGCTTCATCCTTAGCATCTTTTTCCCAATATACTCTGCATCCCTCCTCAGCACAGCTCCAAACCAAAGTAATTTTTCCTCTCTGGCTTGTCTCCAAACCTTCCAATCTGGGCTGACCCTCTAATATACTTATTCCTAATCCTGTCCACACTCGTCACACCCAGTGCAAATCTTAACATCTTTAACTCTGCCACGTCCAGCTCTGACTTTTGCCTTTTTGTCAGTGCCACTGTCTCCAACCCATATAACATAGCTGGTCTCACTTCCCTCTTGTAGACCTTCTGTTTCACTCTTACTGGTATTCGTCTCTCACAAATCACTCCTGACACTCTTCTCCACCCACTCCATCCTGCCTGTACTCTCTTCTTCACCTCTCTTCCACACTCAATATATAATATACAGTTCTTTATGTGTATATGTAGTCATTATTAGAGCCTAATCAACTATGCAGTTAGTTGCTACCATGTTTTTTCCTTTAAGAGAGTGATTGTGTTGTTTCATTTTATTACATCTAATTATTGCTGCTGATTGTTTGATTATTTGAATTTCCCGCTCTTTTGACTATTTAAACTGTCAGGGTTTTTGTATTTTTGTATTCTGAGTCTGAAGAAGCCATCTAAGGTGAAAGCGCTAACTCGTTCTGTCTTTTAATAAATTATTTCTGATTTTAACGCTGCAGTTTATTCCAGAGGATTTATATGCACAGAGTATTTCTACAAAGGGACAGTTGATTGCCTCAGCCGTGTTTGACTCCTATCATCTGTTTTATTTTATATATATATATATATATATATATATATATTCTGTCTTAGTCCTGCTGACCTTCATTCCTCTTCTCTCTAGAGCATATCTCCACCTCTCCAGGGTCTCCTCCACCTGTTCCCTACTCTCACTACAGATCACAGTGTCATCTGCAAACATCATAGTCCACAGGGATGTATTAGGCTTACAACAGGAGTTAGCGTCTGTTCCAGCAAGTAAATTGCATAAGATATAGAATCAAATTTTGGCAGTTTGCCAGTCTGTTGTTGTGTGCATACACACCATAATACACATACCACAAATGCATATAAGTACAATTTGGAGGATTGCTAGTTCACTGTTGTAATGTGTTACAAGATGTGGGAGAAAACTGGAGGCTTCAGTAAAAATCCATGTAATCACAGTAACATACCTAACTATGCAAGAAGGCAGTGGCACTCGACATAGTAATTGTCCTAAGAAGTAAACACTTTGAGACAGTAACACTAACCTATTCACCACTATTCTACCTGTTACTCAGATTAAAAAAAATAAACACAAGGCTAAAATGAAAGCTGTACCCACAAGACAAGATGTAGTCACCTTCACTTTTCACAAGTAAAAATCATCAGAGCTCAGTTTTGTAAATATATAAAGATCAATTTCAGGCTGAAAATATGAGAGTACTGAAAAAAATCACAAAGGGAGCAAAATATATAGAACATATTTATTTCTGAACCATGACTAATCTAAAAGTGGCTTATATCCTCCAAAGATCTAAACTACTTGCAATAAATGATTTCCAGAAAGCAGCCAGTAGAGTTCCAGATCTGCCATCAATAATCTCTCTCTCTCTCATAATTATATATATATATATATATATATGTATATGTATATGTATGTGTGTGTGTGTATTTCTTTCTAAACTTCAGGTTCTCACAGTTGACTGTGGCTCCAAGGATAAACTTCCCTTACAGGGACAGGGGATGTATGGATATAACCCTCATAGAACATAAAACACATTATTTTGAATTAGTTTTGTTAAATCAGGATTATTATACAACAAACTACAGAAAAGTCAGATGTCCCCTTAAAATGGAAATCTGTAGGCAAATATGTGCAGGTCATTGGAGAGTAAAGGTAAATTGCTATAAGAAAAAACATTTCAAAGGGACAGAGTCTTTGAATTATGTGCATACATAATAAATAGTATACAGCAGTTTTAAACTTTATTCTAGTAGTTTGTTTGTTTATTTATTACCTCTCATCAGTTAAATGATTTAATCAAGCTTAACAAAGAACGCCTAGAGTATATGCTAAGGGTCTGCTTTAGATTGAAAGTTCAAAATGTCGAACTCTTACATGAGCGGAAATTCAGGAACTCATTGTTTATTTTTTTGGATTGCAGTACAGTGAAGATCAGAATATTTGCCCTTTCCTCACTATAGTGCGATCTCAGAGTTGGAATATATATTTAGCGGGGGGTGTGGGGTGTGCAGCCCCCCCAATAGTGATTTTGAGTTCCTGCATTTCTACTCATGTTGAGCGTTCGACATTTTGAACTTTCATCTATTTAATATAGATCCTATGCCAACCTCTGTGCGTAGGTTATTTAGCTGGTAATCCTGGATTAGAATTAGTAGCATTGCCATAATTATTAAAAGGTAGTTGTTACATTTTTGTTTCACAATGTTATATTTATTTCAAGATTTTATTTTAGTGTTCATGTAATAGAGGTAATATTTTTATAAAAAAACAGTAAAAAATATCCTGTTCAAAATCTGATCTGATGCACGTCTCGAAAATGATCAATTTGCAATTACGAAAGCAAGTGATTTGTTATTCATGGACTATAAGCTAAATGTGAACAAAAGGAAAATAATTTGCCAAGTTTTTTTGCTCAATATGTATCGGTGGTTAGTGCTTATTAAATTAATCAGCAATGCTTAACAACGCATATAAAATACATCTTTGACTGGCCTGGACAGGAAAATGTAAGCCTTATTTCTCAAAGATGAAGAAAACTAATGTGGTATGCAGTATGCCACAGGTGAAAGTTGATTCAAAAGAGTAATGATGATACTGAATAACATTTCATCACAATGACAGCTTTTTACATTTTATTATAAATTGTTATAAAGTGGAAATGACTGGAAAGGAAGCACACATACATTCATTTGACAGTATGCTAGTGCTTTAGGTTCCGAATTCTAATTGTATTAATGGAAGTCTCAGTTATGAAGCAGTGTATGTCCTGCTGGAGAAGGAACAAAAACACCCACACTTATTCACCTAAAGCAGTTGTGTCTTTTATTGACAATTAGATAAATATTTATGATTGTTTTGGATCTGCTCCCTTTGTGACTCTGAAGTGCAAACTAGAAAACTAGATAAAATATAATGAAAGATACTCAGCAGTAGCTAAAAATGAACTGTAAAAAAAAGAGAAAAGACAAATGATAATTCTACAGATAGTCTAGTAAGTACTGCTATGCTACTGGATTTAAAATAACTGCAGCCATTAATTGTAACTTAAAAAACTGATACCTGCTTGTAGATGGCTTAAATGTAATAGCAATGACCTGGTGCTTTGTAGATTATCTTCAGCATCAAAAGGGTAATCATTATGAGTTTCTGCGAAACTGCATATAGAAATACCTGCCTGCCTGGGTTATTGCATTCCTCTCGTAATGTGCTAGGGTGCAGAACTTACAGGTTGATATATTCTGTCCTATGAAGTCATAAAATGGTCATCTAAATCAGTCTGAATACTTAAGTGTTTTATCTTGTATTATTTTTTCAAATAATATTTTATACCATTTTTATACTTCTGTCTATCTGAAATATGGAATATAGTTGTGACATCAACTGTACTCCCTTGACAAATAGGCTATTGTGTTACAAAAGAATCTCATGATTTGAAATTGAAACATAAGTAAAGTGCGCTAAGGGACAAACACCATAGAGCCACGTACCTAACCTCAATAATACAAAATGTGTGTACAGGCAAACTATTGCATCGCATTCTATTTATTTAGTTTGCCATGCATATCTGATGTGAGGTACAATATTCCAATTAAACGCGCAAAGTAAATTAGCTAAGCTTTAATATCATTTTTGCATGGAATTGTGTTGCAGTATTATGGTTCGTCTAGTCGAATCTGCGTATCTGAAATGTTGCATTGTATTTCTATAGGTTGCTTGTAACATAAAAATAGAAGTTATGTACTTACCATAACATTCCATGTGAGTTGTTTATCTCGCCTTTATTCTCACTGATCCTCGGCTCCGACACGGCCGATAGCAAGCTCAAGGTTTGCCAGTAGCTCGAGACCAAGCCCCTTAACCCACAATGCACTGCTGGAATTACCTCAGATCTTGTTTGCTGCGAATAACAGTATATACATATATATATATATATATATATATATATATATATATATATACATACCCTCTTATATATATATCTACGAAGAACTCTTCCCAGAGGGAAAGAAGAATTATTGTATAACCAGGATGGTACTAGCCTTTAAGTCAACAGTCAGCCAGGAGGGGGAAGGAGGGAGGGACGTGAGAATAAAGGCGAGATAACTCACATGGAACGTTATGTTACGTACATAACTTCTATATGTGAAGTTGTTAAATCTCACCGTTTATTCTCACTGATGGGTAGCGTCCCTAGCACCCTCAACCCTGGGTGGCTCATGGGAGTATGTTCATAGGTTCATAGGTTTATACTAGGCTATCTGTCCTAAGGCATTTATAATCCTAGCCCAAAGTTTTGTGGCTTACGCCACCCCTTATATGAAAAAATACTGTACCCATTAGTTTGTTGTGCCTCTGTCCAGCAGTGACACAGAGATGATTCCCGGGGTAAACCTACGATCTCCCATCCACAGGTCAAGATTTCTCTTGAACAGAGCCAGCGAGGTGCTCTGCCTCACATGGACCGGGATTTTATTCCACAGCATAGGGAGTCTCTGAGTGATAAATCTATCCCTCCAGCACATCCTATTTATATCCGTGCTAAGGTTTAAGTCACTTGCTCTAGTGGTTTTGGTGGATTTGGATTTTTGGTGGAGCATGTCCATTAATTCGGGTTGGACATGGCCTTGTATGTCAGGCACATGTCACCTCTGAGCAGACGGTATGCGACTGAATAGAGCTGGAGTTTCTTCAATCTGGCAGCATATGACAGATTTTGGAGTCCCTTTATCCTTTTGGTGAGGAACTTTTGGGGTCTCTCCAATTGCTGCAGATGTCGGGTGAGAAACATCCCGAATGGGGCATTGTACTCGATCATTGGTCTGATAAGTGAAGAGTACAGGGGAACAATGACCTCACTAGATCTGGATGTGAATCCCTTCATGATCAGGTGGGCAATGTAGAAGGTCTTTCTAACCACTTTAGCAACGTGAGTGTCAAAAGAAAGGCCACTGTCAACCTGGGTCCCCAGGTCCTTGATAACCTCTTCTGTGCTTAGTGGATTGCCACCTATATGGTAGCTTGGGGTTACCTTGTTTTTCCCAAAGGGTATGACTATACATTTTTTGGCGTACCATACCATTTTTCAGTACCGTAGAACCAAAGGAAGACCTGTCCCTTGAAGCCTTATCTACTTTGTAATGAGTGATAAAGGTATGAGGCTTAGACCAAGTGACTGCAGCGCAAATATTGTCAAGGGGCAATTTATCTTGAAAAGCAGAAGAGGTAGAGACAGCTCTGGTAGAATGAGCTTTTGGTTTGTGCGTTAAAGGCATGCTCGCATTTTCATAAACAAAGGATATACAATCGGATAACCATCTAGATAAGGTTTATTAGCCACTACATTGCCTTTTCTTGCTTCTGAGAAGGATACAAAAAGTTGGTCTGATTTCCTAATATCCTTAGTTCTGTCGAGATAAATTCTGAGCTGTCTGTGAACATCAAGTTTGTGCAGCATATATTCCAATTTGCTAGAGTGGTTGGGGAAAAAGACTGGCAGTTCAATGACCTGATTGATATTTGACTTGGAACAGACTTTAGGTAAAAATGAGGGGTTTGTTCTGAGAGATACTCTATCAGCATGGAAAATCATGTAGGGTGGTCTGATAGATGATGCTTGAAGTTCTGACACTCTGCAGGCAGACGTAATGGCTACAAGAAATATTGTTTTCCAAGATAAAAATTTTAGATCACAAGAAGATGCTGGTTCAAAAGGAGGAAGAATAATCTGAGACAGCATAAGGTTTAAATTCCAGGGTGAAAAGGGAGTTTTGATCGGCGGTCTCATATGAAGAACGTCTTTAAGGAAGGTTTTAGGTAATTTATGGCTCATAATATTTGAGCCACCAAGACCAAGGTGAAAATTAGAGATAGCAGCTAACTGAACTCGAACTGTAGCAGCTGCTGCTCCTTCCTTAAAAATTTTTGTCAAAAATTCCAAAATCAAAGAAAGCGAAGCTCAGAAAGGGTCACTGTTCTGCGCGTTGGCTCAAATTGAAAACCTTTTCCATTTACTGCCATATACTTTCCTGGTAGACGGCTTGTGAGAAGACAAGAGAATCTGTCTTGTATCTTCTGAAATTGAATGAAGCCTGGCAATTAGGGGAAGTAGATTAGCCAAGCAGTCAGTCTCAGGGACTGCAGTGAAGGATGAAGGTCCCCTGACGGGTGAGTCAGAAGGTCTGGAACTGGGTCCAGGATCCATGGATCTTCCAACAGATGATGCTGGAGAAACGGAAACCAAATTTGTTGAGGCCAGTAGGGGGCTATGAGTATAACAGTCTTTCCCAGCGATTTTGCTTTCTGTAAAAATCTGGGTATTAATGGGCAGGGTGGAAATATATAAAGGAGACCCAGGGGACAATCGTAGAAAAGTGCATCTCTCAGGGGATGACCGGGAGGTGGTATTAGGGAAAAGTAGCTTCTGCATTTTGAATTGATGTGGCTGGCAAAAAGGTCACAGCAAGGCTGGCCCCATTTGCGGAAAATCAACTCCGCAACTTGTTGTTTGAGAGACCACTTGTGAGGGAGTAATATTGCCCTGCTTAGCTTGTCCGCTATCATGTTGGATTTCCTCGGGATGTGCGTTGCTAACAGAAAACGTTTGGATGACACAGCCCATTGCCAGACCCTGAGGGCTTCTCGACAAAGGGGGTAAGACTTGGTTCTGTCTGCTTGTTCAAGTACCAGACTACTGACATGTTTTCGGTCTGAATTGCAATAGTCCCTAGAGGGAGAGAGTCCTGAAAGTACTGCAACGCCAGAAGTACCGCTCTCAACTCTAGAACATTGATGTGCAGATGTGATTCTTGATCTGTCCATGTGCCTTGGGAAGTCTTTCCCTGAAAATGCCCCCCCACCCTATCAGGGAAGCATCCGTGGTCACTGTGGCTACTGGGGGGGGGGACAAAGGGTCTTCCGATTGTGACATGAAGAGACGTCAACCACTACTGAAGGTCTCTCCTGCAAGAATCCATGATAAGAATCATGTGGTGCATCGGTAGTTTCTGGTAAGACCACTGAGCGAGGAGGAGCCATTGAAGAATTTGCATATGCATCCTTGTGAGTGGTATAGCCAGGATTGCTGCCGCCATCAAACCTGGTACCTTCAATACCTCCACTGCTGCAGCTTTGTTCTTTGACACCAGTGAGCTGACGTTTTGCCGGAGAAGAGAGACTCTTTCGATAGGGAGATGTAGAGTGGTAGTTGAGGTGTCTAACTGTGCTCCTATAAAAACGGTATGCTGTGATGGCGATAAGGTAGACTTTTCGTAGTTGATTGTAATGCCTAATTGATGGCAGAGTGGCAGAGTGTACTGTGTTGCCTGAGCCAATTGATGCCTGGTGGTAGCGGTGAGGAGCCAATTGTCTAGGCATGGAAACACCTGGATTCCTAGACGTCTCAGGTGAGCCGTGACCACTGCCATGCATTTGGTGAACACTCTGGGGGCTGTAGTGAGACCAAAGGGCAGGGCTCGAAACTGGTAATGATTGGCTCCCAGCCAGAAGCGCAGATGATCTCTGGAGCATCTGTTCATCTTTATGTGATAGTACGGGTCCTTGAGATCTATAGAGCTCATCCAATCACCTTTCCCTAAGAAGGGAAAAATGGACTGAAACGTGACCATTCGGAACTTCTCTTTCTTTATGAACTGGTTGAGTCTGCTGAGGTCCAAGATAGGTCTCCAGTACCCTGTTTTCTTTGGTACCAAAAAGAATCTTGAGCAAGTTCCGAATCTGACTTGGTCTGCTGGGACTTGTTGGATGACTCTTTTCTCTAGCAATCTGCAGACCTCTATGATTGCTTGTTCCCTGAGATTGGGTGGAACATCTGGGATTCTCTTTATAGGAATGGGAGGGGAAAAGAACGGTATGAAATATCCTCTGGAAATGATGCTTTGTACCCAAGTATCTGATGTTATGTTTAGCCAGGCTTCTGGGTACAAAGACAAGCGACCCCGACTGCCTCCAGAGCTGAACAGTCGGGCCCCCTTTCAGGGGCACTGGTAGGACTGACCGGAGAACTGACCTCTGTCACACTGTTGTTGTGGACCCCCTCTGCCACGGGGACAGGGTCTTCCGTTATAACCCCCTCCTCTGCCTCTAGAGGGGGTTTCTCCACTGGTGTCCTGAAAGGCTACCTGAGCTTTTCGGAACCACATTTTCTCTCCCCTAGGGCCCTTGGGGTAGGGCCAAGTAGGGATCGAAAAATGGACTCCAATGGCAGATAAGGTCTTGCCTTCCTGCTCACACCTGGTTAAAGTTTCCTTTACTTTGGGCCCAAACAGTGATGAGCCATCGAGTGGGGTATTAATAAAGGAAGACTTAAAGGGTTCCATAAAGGAACAGAGGTGTTCCAGGCTTGTCTTCGAAGAGCAATGCCTGAACTAGACTAGCAGCTCTACTCGAACCATCAGCTGTATAAGATATGAGACGCATGGACGAGTTTACCACTGAGTTTAGGGTAGCGAGCTGGGCGTAGACTTTGTCGGCCACTCCTGCAGCTACTGTACCCTGGAGAGTATCTCCTAGCTCTTTCAGGAGGTCTCTGTAGTCTTGTAAAATGGGTTAAGTAGTTCCGTGATCGCAGAGAAAAAGTCGCTGAACTAAACATGCGCTTCCCATATCTATCCATAACCCTAGAATCCCTGTTAGGGGGATGGATAGAAGAGGATGTCTCAGATACTTCCTTTTTGGTGGCTGCAGCTACCACCATGGCATTAACAGGCACTCCCTTTGTCAAAAATGGCTTGTCCACTGGGGCATATATGAATTTATTGGGTCTATGGGGGACAGGTTTCATGGCCTCCGGCGACTCCCACTCCTTACGAGAGATCAGTTCCATGAGCTCATCATAAGGTGGAGACACCCAAGAAGTGGAAGGTTGAGACCCAAAAGCCTTCAAGAGCACAGACTCATCCTCAGTAGGGGTCTTAGACTGCCAACCACCCCTCTGACTAAGGATCTCTAGTATCTCTGAAAATGAGATATCCTCAGAGGGGGATCGAGGGGACCCTTCTGACTCATCTAAGTCCATGTCAGATGTCAAAGACTCCTGTGGGGGGTCTAAGTGCCTTCTCTTGCACAGTCTCTTCCTGGGCACCTCCTCAGTGGGGGGATCTGGGGAGGTCTCAGAAGAGCAGGGGGTGCCCTGTGGGGGTACTTGAGGCTCGGGGTCTCTATGCTTAGAGGGACCGGTAGATGAAGAAGCAGACACAGGAGCTTGAGTGGAGAGGGAAAGCTGAACTGATGCTGACACTGTCTTTGGAGACAAAACTCTGACCTGAGAGTACCGTCCGATCCTCCCGCACCGAAACCCTAGGCTCCGAGCCCGAGTTAGGAGCTGAGCTCATCCAAGCCGAAGCCCCGAGAGGAAGAGTCGGCACCGGCAAGTCGGTTCGACTATCCTCCCCGGACCTGATGGGAGAGCGTCGGCTCCTAGAGCCCTCGGTCGGCACCGAGGACATCCGAGTAGATGGAGCCGATAACACCAGTGCGGGTATCAGCTCCAAGGGTTCGACCACCATCGGTTCAATTTCCTTCAGCTCCGAGAGTCCAGTACGGCTCGGAGGCGGAGTAGACAAACCCGGTTCCATGGTCTTTGGTACCGACGAGCTGGTCGGGGCCTACAACAATTTGGCAAGTCCTGGTGCCTGTAAAAGCTTCTGCACTAGCTGATCCATGTCCAAATCTGAAAGGCTGACTGTGGACTTAGCTGAGTGCACCGAAGGTGCTGACTGGAGCAGAGGTGAAGAAGGAACTTCAGAGACTGGCTCCAATACCGAGAGCTGGCTCCGAATTAAAGGTACAGTCTGTTCCGATGACTGTGGAACCGATGACCCTCCTTCTGAAATCTTAGCCTTTTTTGAGACCTTATCTGAAGACTTGGATTTTGAGGATTTGGAGGATGTACTAGTACCCTCGTGGCTACTCAAAACTTCAGAAAAAGATTGCTGTAGCAATCCCCTGTCTATAAGTTTCCTCCTTCTCTCCAAGAGGACACATAAAGAAAAGGAGTGGCAAATGCTGCGGGTGTCTTGGAGGTGTTTAGCCCCCAGACAGTAGACACATTGAGTGTGTCTGTCAGTGACGGACATTTTCTGCCCACAATCTGGGCATATTTTGAATCCCGATTTAGGATGGGATTTCTCCTTATCATCCAACATCTTTAAAAGAAACAACAGTAAACTGCAAAAAAGTCAATTAGTAAAGCCCTTAGTGACTGAAAGATCCACAAGCAACTAAGCCCAATCCGGGCACTATCTGTAACAGTATTGTTTAAACAAAAAAGAAAACTTTTTATAGACTTGCTGTTAATTTTTCCTAGAAAATGGTCCAAGCTAGCTGGATCACCGAGATCTCTCTTGCTGCGGCAAACTAGATCTGAGGTAATTCCAGCAGTGCATTGTGAGTTAAGGGGCTTGGTCTCGAGCTACTGGCAAACCTTGAGCTTGCTATCGGCCGTGTCAGAGCCGAGGATCGACTCCGAACCCATCAGTGAGAATAAATGGCGAGATTTAACAACTTCACATCAGCAGGTTTCTATGACTTCAAGCACAGAGTACTTTCTGTACATTGCAATCCTAGTTAAACAGGAAGCCATGACCAGTATGTTTTTTATTATGTGCTAATCTTTTTCTTCATTCCCAGACGGCTGTAGAAAAATACAGCTGCCATCTGTTCATTATACTTGAAAGCTCTATAGTTATTGTCACTTGTGTTGTTTTACAAGTGAAGATGAACAGATGGGGTAGATCGTTTATATGCTTTATTACACAGAAACACATCAGGATGGATAGCAGGAGTACAAAATATAAGCAAACTGATTAACTGACAGACTACACAGACATACATGCTTACATCTCAACAGATTACTACAAAATGGCAGTCAGACTTGCACATGCTCAGTATTTATACACTTGTGCAAGGTCCTAGAAAGCTTCTTAAAGGTATACATACATATTGATCTACATCTTCCCTCTTTAATGAATTGCCCACAGTATAATGACATCTGAAAAGAAACGTGCAGTTCTACAGACAATAAGAAGTAAACTCAACGTTCATGTCCAAGTTGCTGTGTATCTGGAACATGGTCTGGAAATGCAACCTGATCTAGTGATATAGTAATCAGAACTGGGTTTAGCAACAGGGACAGTTATTGGTGAACAACCTGTTTCAGGAGTTTTGGGATTCTTATCAGGAACAGGGGTATTTACTGGAATGTTCTCTGGAACTGGAATGCTGGATAACTCACTCTGAGATATAGAGTCTCTCTTGCAGGTATGATAATGCAGTACAGGCTTGGATACCAGGACCAAATGTTTCCGATTCCACCTCAGTTCTGCTCCTTGTGATTCCTCAATGTACGATCTCGAATCTGGACATACACTATTCATGACTACAATCCGATCAAGACCTTTGGATGTCTGCATCCTTACTATCTCCCCTTCTCGTAATGGATTGAGTGGTTTGCTGGACTTGTCATAATAGGACTTCTAGTATAAGCACTTCTTCAACAGATGGGCTTTCACTGATCTGTTGTCCTTACACATGGAACCAATAATGTATTACTAATTAGTAGTGTGGTTCTGATTTGTCTAGACAGACATCTCTGTGCAAGTGAACCAAGATATTTATCATGAGGAATATTTCTGAGATTCAAGAAATCATTACTATTGTCTCATTTCAACTTCTCTAGTAATTTTTTCAGACTTTGAACTGCACGTTCGGCCAAACCATTTGACTGCGTGTACTCGGGGCTACTTGTAACATGAGTAAAGTCCCACTCGTCAGCAAATCTTTGGAACTGCTGGTTTGTAAACTGTGTACCATTATCAAAAATAACTGTGTGTGGACTACCATGGACTGCAAAATGGCACTTCATCTTAGTAGTGACAGTACTGGATGCTAGATTAGGAAGTAGGTCAGTCTCGAACCAATTTGAATAAGAGTCTACTAACACCAAGTAATGTTGACCATTCCACTCGAAAATGTCTGTAGCTACTGTCGACCAAGGTAGTTCAGTAATCTGGTTTTGCTGAAGTGGTTCTTTCTGTTGTTGTGACTTTGTAGTATTACATACAGAACAAGATGAAAGTACTCTCTCAGTATGCTGTGACATAGAAGGCCAAAATACTAATTATCTCACCCTTCTTTTGGTAGAATCTGCTCCTGGGTGGCCACGTTGCAAAATGGTAATATACTCTTGTTGCTAGGATTTTTGAACAATCACTTTTGGATCTTTCATGATAACATCATTGTCAAACAAAATCTCATCTTTGTAAGGAAAATAAGGTTGCACTTCCACTGGTAAGCAAGATTGTTTTGAAGGCCATCCTTGACTTATAAAGTGGTTGAGCTTCTGAAGAACTAGATCTGTGGCTGTATGACTCCTAGGCTCATCAAGATGTATGGAAGAAAAATTTTTAACTTCCACGATTTCAAAGTCAAGTTTCTCATTTTCATGCTGTTCATTGGTATTTCTGGGTGATCTGGATAAAGTGTCAGCAAGATAAGGAAGTTTGCCTTTCGTGTAAACAAGACTGAAATTATACTTCTGCAATTTCAACATCATGCGTTGCAGTCTGGCAGGAGCTGTATGCATAGGCTTTCTCAAAATAGTGACTGGAGATTGGTGGCCAGCTTCAATTTGAATAGGTCGTCCATAAATATAATCATGGAACTTCAAACCTGCAAACACAATTGGCAATAGTTCTTTCTCTGTCTGAGCATACTGCATCTCAGTTTGTGTTAGTGTTCTGGAAGCATAGACTACTGGTCTACCCCCTTGAATAATGACTGCACCAAGACCAAATTTCAAAGCATCACAAGAAAGAGTGACTGGTTTGTGAACATCATAGTATCTGAGAGTTGGTGGACTGGCAGTTTTCTGTTTCAGGACATCAAATGCTCTGTGGTGTTGCTCTAATCATGACCAAGATACATTTTTGCATGTTAACTCTCTGAGCGGTGCTGATAGTTGGCTCAAGTCTGTAATGAACTTGCCTAGATAGTTAACCATGCCATGAAAACGTAGGACTTTAACATTGTCTGGAGCCAGCATCTCAAGAATAGCAGTTTGCTTGGAAGGATCTGAGCATAAGCTTGAACTGATAAACAAATGACCAACATAAGTAACTTCTCATAGCTTGAATTTGCACTTCTGAGGATTCAGCTTAAGATTCACTTCACATGCTCTTTCCAGAACTTTCTTGATGTTTCTGTCATTCTCTGCTTCACCATTAACTACTACTAGAATATCATCTACTGTAATAGCACATGGATACCAAGACAAAATTTGTTCCATGGCACACTGGAAGACTTCACTGGCAGAATTTATTCCAAACGGCATTCTCAAAAATCTGTACCTGCCAAAAGGAGTACTGAAAGTGGTTAGCAATTAAGATTTTCGGTCAAGCAAAATTTGCCAAAATTAGTTCTTTGCAGTTAAAACAGAAAAAAACACTAGCATTTGGCATGAGAGCTGCAACTTCTTTGACAGTATGCATTGGATGATAAGGTCATTTCAGTGCTTTGTTCAAATCCCGTGGATCAATACATATTTTGCTATCATCTGAGCTTTTCTTATGAGCTACAACCATGGAGGATACCCATTCAGTTGGTTTGTCAACTGGACAAATCACACCTTGCTGCACCATTTTATCTAGCTCGGCTTTGACTCTGTCCTGCATAGTTACTGGAACTTTCCGGGCTGCCTTGACAACAGGACTGATTCAGGATCTAACTTCATGGAGTACACAACTGGGAGTTTGCCTAGTTTTGTCTTTGAAAAGATCAGCATAAGTAGAAAAAATAGACTGGGCAAAATTAGAACAGTGGTCTTTCAAGCTAACATGATGGACTTCCTTATTAAATGAAAGTAGTCCCATTTTCAAACTGTATCTGAGGCCTAATAATGACTGCACATGCCTTTTGACCACATAAAATTGCAAGTCATAGCTGTTCCCAGCAGAGTAACATGAAAGCACTACTGAACCTTCAGTTTAAATTTCTTCACCACCATAAGCAACAAGCTTCACATACTTTGTCAAATCAAGCTTCTCACCAGCACATACTCTAGCAAATGTTTCTGCTGACATAACATTGAACTTTGAACCTGTGCCAACTTTGAGCTCTATAGTTCTTCCATTTATCCAAACAGAACAGAATAATTCATTCTTTGCCCATAAATCTACTGCACTGACTGTTTCATTAAGCACAGATACACCATCAACATAAAAAGTAGGTTCACAGCTTTCTAATCAATCAACTTGTCTCTTTGAGTGTTCTCTTTTAATAAAAGAATGAGCCTCTTTTGATTTACATAATCTTTGAAAATTATTCTACTTTTTATATCTGTGGCATTGCTGACCAAAAGCTAAGTACTTTTCTCTTTTAGACACGATTGCCAACACAATTATGGCAGTTGACTATGAGGCTATGTGAGTATGTACCCTTATTCTTATGCTTGTTAGCTGACTCACCATTGTGCTTCACTAAGACTGTGCCCACTCTGGAATTTGCTGGAAAACTATGGGGTTTCCCAGTGAGTGTTGTAGGGCTCACAATTGCTGCCATGTGCTTGGGTCTGTTTCTTTTAACCACATTCTGCATACTATCAACATGAGCTTTAGAAGATACTGGAACCATGCATTTCTCATTTGTAAGCATATTTGTGTGCTTTTCTTTAAGCTCATATATCTGACAAATCTCAGTGGCACTATTCAAAGTTAAATCACTGCCATGAAGCAAAATCTTTCTCACAGCATCATCTTTAATACCACACACAAGTCTGTCTTTTATGAAATCATCCCTTAAATCACCAAATATGCACGTCTTAGCTTTGTTTCTCAAGTCAGTTTTATATATGCTGCAAATATTTCCCCAGGCTTTTGATTTCTTGTGTAAAATAAGTGCCTTTCCATTGTAATATTCATTTGGGGGTTACACATTTCTCTAAATTTACATTTTAAGCACTCTGGGTCTTATCTTGATTCAGCCAGTCCCACTCTATGATGGCTTTCCCCCTCCCCTGCAAATACAGTAGGTGCATACACAAATAAACAGTCTCTTTCAATGCTTCTGAACCAGCTAAATTAAGCACAATAAACACCTTTGTACGATCATCTTTATCAGAAAAAGCAGCTTGTAGGAAAATGTCATACTGTTGCTCAAACACTCTCCAGTTCTCAGCAATATTATTATTATCAAATACAAGATGAGCGGAGTCTACAAAATACTTCAGCCATGCCAACAAATTATAGTAAAACACAATGCAGTCCAGGCCCACTTGGAATTATGTAGAAACATGCACACACAGCCAGTACTTGTAAGAACATTCAAATACATAATAAATGCTTCAAAATAATGTATTTTGTGAAATATGCTTTGAAATTTCTGTATTTTGTGAAATAACTGTACTGTAATACTGCACAAACGTGAACACTTCATACACTTCGGATACCTTGAACAGCTTTAATTAATGTGAAAAAGTAGCTCATAGTGAAAAAATGTGATAATTTCCATTATTTTATTCATTTTATGCAATTCAGATATTATTTCAAACATTTTCCATAGTTATTCAAATATTTTTTATCAATATGTCGCAGTTTCAGACATTTTGTTTACTTCAAAATTCATTTAGTGTTCTGAGTGCTTTGTTTTATATTTTGCAAATAAGAAATTATTTAAATAAGCTTTGATACCTGAAATACGTTTCTGACCTGTTTTCGTGAAGGGATGTTCCATTACTCTATATTCCTCCACCATTAACTGAGTGACTGTGATCCTGAATCTGGATCCCATTCTGACACCATGTCGCTTGTCTTGTTTTACAAGTGAAGATGCACAGGCAGGGTAGTTCATTTATTTGCTTTATTACACAGACACACATCAGGATGGATAGCAGCAGTACAAAATATAAACAAACTGATTAACTGACAGACTACACAGACATACATGCTTACATCTCAACAGCTTACTAGAAAATGGCAGTCAGGCTCGCACATGCTTAGTATTTATACACTTGTACAGGCCTCTGGAAAGCTTCTTAAAGGTATACATACATATTGATCTACACTTAACAAGTCCATTTACTTTCAGATGATACTACATCACATGCACTAATAATAGGAAGAGAAGCAGTGCAGATAGAATATATTACAAAAACAACACTCAGATGTAAGACTTGGGAGATGTTTCATAAGGTAAAACAAAAAATGTGTGGCTCTAATGTATACTTGTCATACCCAAGTCATTGCTCTGCTAACCTTAACTACATTTATGCATAAGGCAGTAAACCAGTCCTGTACAGGGCAGTAGTTCATTGCAGGGTACAAACACAGACACACACAATCATGCACTCGTGCGTGTGCATGTATGCATGCACACACACATATCATACATGCGTTTATACACACACACAAACACACATCCATACATGCATACCTACACTTACACACACATTCATTGCACCAGTAGTATTTATACACATACCTTAGGCATACCTCCAGGCACTTTAGAAGCTTACTAATTCAACAACTTGCATGCTTTTCATATATGGGAGGAAATTAGAGGTACAGTAAAAATCCTTAAGGGAACATGGAAGACATGCAAAATCTGCACAGAAGGAAACCCATCCGAGAAATGAACCAGAAGACCAAGTGCTCTGAGGCAGCAGTGCTAACCAGTGCATCAATATTCAGTCATTAGCACAGTTTATTGGCCCATAAGTTACTGTGTTTGCCCTAGACCCTTTCAACAAGATATATTACTCCCCCACCAAGCAAAAAACCTCTGCTTCTTCAGCAAATGCATACTGTCAATGTGTTGCTGGCAGAATACATTATGTACCAATTGCTAATACTGCAGTTCCATCCATCATGTAGTAGTATATATGTACTGTTGCTGTAGCACCCTTATACATTAAACAGCTAAGTAACAGAACATTTGTGATTTGAATAAAGCTCTAGTCTGCTAGAACTCATATGTTTTATATATCTTTTATGGTTGTTTGGCAGACAAGTAACAGGAAAGTCACTGCACAACATTATAAATCAACGTCTGTATTCAAAAAAACACAAGTAAAGCAATGCATTGCAAACCTGCACAGTAAATGGCTTGTAACAATACATAAATCGATTAACATAAACATACTATGCATTAGATAGTAATGTGAATAAAAAAGTACAAAGCATTTAAACACTGAAAGCAAACAACAAATGACAGTCCAATGGAAAGAAAATGAATGTAGATTAAAGGGCACACTAAAACCTGTATACTTTGGTCATCCTGTTTTAATATTTGCTTACATGTTTTCAGTAATAATGCAACTATGATTGGAAGCACGTTGATATTAGCAAATGTCAGAGAGAGAGCTGCATTGTCCTCTTGAGTGTTAACATGGCTGTAGGGCATGTAATTCTAAGGGAGTAAATCGGGTAGCTCATAATCATTCACTGGATAATTATATCCACATTTTGCTCACAACATACTAGTTATACTTCATTGTATCCCCCAGTCACCAGTGGTAACCTCACAGTTTTCTTATTTGATAAATTCTAAATATATGAATAAATATTCCAAAATACTATATATCTATATCTATATATATATATATATATATATATATATATATATATATATATATATATAAAACTTATTCTTTACATTTATGTGTTCCTGTTTCTCTATACTCAGTCCCCTTTTTTATTTTAATTTGCACATCCTATCCAGTCATTGGCATTGAACAACATTGTTACAGTCTTTATTTTTCTCTTTTTGAAGCTATATACAGTTTGTTGATTTGTTAAAGCTTGTAAATGTATAAAATAAGAGAGGTTGTGTTACCTATAACTGAAGCCGAGTACATTTCTGTATTAGATGCTAACCAGGATTTCAAGCAAATTAAGCTTAATGAAGTAAGCTCAAAGTGGTGTACATTCAGTAT
This sequence comes from Protopterus annectens, assembly GCF_019279795.1. NCBI lineage: Eukaryota > Metazoa > Chordata > Ceratodontiformes > Protopteridae > Protopterus > Protopterus annectens. The sequence goes on along the minus strand of NC_056738.1, from coordinate 547,375,799 downwards.
ACCATTAATATGTTATTCTCATGTTATTTTTTGGCATATAATCTGCACCAAAGGCATTTCAGAGAGCTGTGGCAAGACTTATGGAGGGCTTGTATGGTATAGTTAATATAACTGATGATCCGTTGGTATGAGTTCTGATGAAGTTCCATGACTATTAAAGAACAAAAGTACTAAACCTTTTAATAAAATTGGTTTGTGATATTGCTGGCTTGGTAAATATCAGCCTTTGTCCATTAGCACTAGTATTGAGTTATGTTTTCTATTGGCCAGAAATATCACAGCAGATAGAAAGAATTGTGCAAAATTGTGAAATCTGCTATATGTTCCGTAATCATAATCTTGAGGAAAAAATGCTATCACATGATATACCAGAACTGCCATGAAACATGGCTGAAACTGATTTTTTGATTCAGAGAAGACTATGATCTGATCTGCATTCACTAATATTCCAGATTTTCAGAGGTAGTAAATTTAAAAGCTACAATGAGTACAGACAGATTTGATGTACTAAGGAGTAGTATTGCTTGACAGCGAGATCCAATGGCTGAAATAAGGAAATGAGTCTCAGTTTAATAAACAAAAGTTCTAAATGTTTGCTAGAAAGTGAGAGCTTAAACATATTATGAGTAATAAAATATAATCAGAGTATTAGTTAGGTTGAGAGGGTAGTACATAAATAAAAGTGCTCAAAAAGAAATGAAGTTGTAATGGGAAAATTGATTGGCATGCTACAGTAAGCATATGTTTCAAGAAATAATTACTTTAGAGTAGAAGGCTTAGAAGAAAGTTAGTCACTGCTACTTCATTGCTGATGTCAGAGCACTGAAACACTGCCAGCCACTGCTAAAAACAAATCAGGACAAACAGAATATTACTATGACAGAAATTATGCTGGCTGCTACTTACTTTCTGATTAGTACACCATTGAGTTGGAAGTGGCAATAATGGTTAAGGTGTTTACCTCACAGAGACAAAGTATGGGGTTTGATTCTCACCTTTGAAAGAAATTGACTAGACTTAAAATGGCACGCAAGGGTAGCTAACCTAGTACTTAACCTATGAAGCTGTGAATCTATGATGACGGGTCAGTTTCTGAATGCCTTGAGTTCTGGAAAGAGACTTTCCTTGATTGGTTGGGCATACTGTCTGATCAGAATACCACTAGTAGTGATTACTGTCACACTTCTCAACTGTCCAGTTATTTCACTTCATATTTTAGCCACGTCCCTCACAAAATGTTGGATTTTCTGATAAATCGCTATTAATAATGACAGACATTACAATGTCATACTTCTTATTGCTTAGAAAATGTATGTTAAAGCAAAACCTGTTGTTCTATTAACCTTTTAAATGAATTAATGTGTAAAAAGTGTTCCTGATTTGGGGCTTTGTTCCCACATTATTTTTAAAAGTAAGAAGAGGAAAGTAAAACTCTTGAAAACATATCTCACAATCTTAAATATAAAGTAAAATAATATAAAATATTCTCCATAATACATTAAGTAGGATGCAGAGATTTACCAATCAATGCTTTTAATAACATTAAGTACCAAAGTATCACTCATCAGTATTTTTGTCTTACTCAGAAGACTTCTTCAGTAAACTAATTAACATGTGCAGCAGTATATGACCTTATCTCAGTCATATCACCTATAATGGACTAATCCTTTCTGTATCTTAAATAAATATACAGTCTACTTAGGAAACATGCATAAAAATATATATAATAATAATATAATAAATAATAAAATATAAAACAGAAGTGTAAATCAAGTTGTGTAAAAATGCCTGTTTTTCTTCCTTTTAAGTACCATTTTGTAATTCATGTTATCATTCAAACCTGGTAAGAGCCGCGGTGGTGCAGCGGTAGCATTGTCGCCTCACAGCAAGAAGTTCTTCCGTTTGATTCTCGGCTGGTGCGCCTTCTGTGTGGAGTCTGCATGTCCTCCTTCCGGTCAAGTGGCGTTCGAAAGACATGCGTAAATGGGCATGCCTTCATTGAAGGTTGGGCATTGAGCTGGCACCTCGGCACCATAAAATCTACTGCCAATCATTAGCAGACGAAGTTCCGCTGTGGCGACCCCTAACCGGGAAAAGCCGAAAGAAGAACATTCAAACCTAGTAAGACATGGGCATTTAAGTTAATCTGCCATAACAGTTCTTTATGTTCTAATTCATCTCTTTTGGTTCTCATACATACCCATTCCTTTATAAAATCTGAAACATCAAATGTAAATTGTTTAAAGTTAGGACAACTCATAGACTATTTGAGTAATAATGCTCATATGTTCTCTGTCTATACTTTGCTTTAGCTTTTCCTATATAAAAACTGTTGCAAGAAACACATATTCCCCCATACAACAGACATTCACTATTTCACATAAAAACAGGAGTTCTATAACTAACTTTAGTAGAACTAGAATAAAAAAATACATATATAAAAACATAGGTCATTCAAAATAATACGGCAAGAATTACAAGTCATGCACTTTCTTCAGATTCAAATGCTCTTTAAAATTATTTGTTTGTTTATTAATGAAGGTAGGTTTATCCCTCAAAATAATATGAACATATTCATTAGCTTTTAAAAATATCCATATTATTGCAAACAATATTCCTAATCTGTTTACTATCCAATGAGTACACCAGTGACAGATTTTTTTTTCCAATTGTCGACTGTAGTTGACTTACAGGTGTTAAATATTTCATTTTGGGCAGTAAAACATTTTGGATAAGTGCTTCTATTAAACCTATCATGTAAGAATGAAACAAGTTTGTTTATTTGCTCTTTTTCAATTGTTAGAATTCTAAACAACTGATTTTTATCACATTGTTCTTAGTATGTGAGGGATGCATACTTTCATAATGCAACAAAGTGTTACTTAGAGTGTTCTTACAACTAATAACAGTACTTGAATATGTATACCTGTGCTTTTAAAAACTATCACATCCAAAGAAATTACTGAACTTGTATTATATGTATATGTAACATCCAAAAAAAAAGAGGCAACTGTACTCAAATAATTGAATGAAATAACTAAATCCTCATCCCCGCTGGTCCACAGAAAAAATATCATCAATGAACCAACTATATCCCTTTATTCCTATAAAACACGTCTCTCTCTGTCCCACACTTCCACTATGAGTGGATGAAATTCAACATGCTGAGGATCAGAATTCCAAATTTGTATTCCCTGAAAGAACTGCTAAAAATATCTTTTAAACTATTTTTTGTAGGGGGCAAGACCTTCTGAATCCGCAGTGTGGGAGGCAAGCCCGTTATACCCCTTAATTTATTTATACCAATTCCATGGTTACACAAACTTGATGAAGGGGGAGAGTCCCCCGAAAAGGACTTCACTTGCCAAAAGAACTCATTGACAGTGATTTCATATGGAGGAGCTCAGATCCCCAGCAGATTGAACTTCAGGCCAGTGATGGTCAAGAGTTCAGTCTTTGTCCACCCATCGGTTACCCCTCAACCACTGTATAGTTTGCCCCTTCCATCAACACAGAATTACTGGGACACTGATAGGCAAACAGGTAAGTCTTTCCTTGCTGAATGGCAGGAAATTAATGAGCAGTTTGGTTTAGCTTACATGGTGCTCCTTAAAAATGTCATAAATCAGAACTTACAAAATTGCTTAAACGGATTGATATCACCAGGAATAAGATTGTTACTTCAGCATAGACTAGTACTGTGACCGATAAGCTCCATATTATTGAACAAAAAGTGAACAAAGAAGATTCACCAGAAAAACAAAAAATGGTAAGAGACAAGGAGGGCTATGTTAAAAATGACAGTGACGCTTTAAGAGGCAGTACTATTTTGGACAGATTAGGACTCCACCAGAATGAACCTACTGCTAATAGGGTCAGCACTTTAGATACATTTTTTTAAGAAAAAAAGGAGAAATATGCAAACCATTAATGATGTCATCAGGATTAGTGGTGATGCAGTACAACAAGAATGCAAAACAAACCATGAATATAAACAATACTTGTTTGTGCCATCAAACTATACAAGTGTTCAGAGACAGCAACCTACGAACCAGCAGAGGTCTTGGTACAAGTTGTAGCATCTCCACCAGCACAGGTAAAAAACAGAGGTCAATACAACAAGACAGGGAAGTCTACAACAACAGAAACAACAGGAAGGTTTGGAATATGGACTTTTAGGAAAGTCTGCAAATGCAGTGTCTAGGTTTAACATTTGATATATTAAAGTACACTTGGTTGGGACGAATCCTACCTTTGAAAGTGTTAAGCAGATAGCACATGTCTGTCACCACTGGATCATTTAGTCATTGCATGCCTCCTTCCAGCACGTACATCATCTCCCCTGAATAACAGGAGTTTGTAATAAAGACAGCAGCCCTACAGTGACATAATCCATTCCAGCCTACCCTTTAAATTTCTAGGCTTAATCTACAAACACAGGATGCTAGACTTAAAATTGGGCACCCCAGAGCCATAGAAAAGGCAGGCCAGATTGGGGTTGTTGCCCTGACTTCTAGGTTGCAGCAGCACTAACGGATAACTTAAAAAACATTTTTTTCTATATGCTCCACTCCCCTTGAGGTTTGTGAGGATGAAATCCCTGTGATTGCACTGCCTTAGTACCCCAGCAAAGCTCTCTCTCTCTCTCTGTCTCTGTCTCTGTGTATCCGTGTCACTTTCTCTCACTTTTGTGTGAGACAGAGTTGGTATGTTACAAACTATGGCATCATAAGATTTTGGGGAGCATCATTCTTGGCACTATTTTTACAGTGTTCAAAATTGTTTAATAGTTTTTAATACAGTGTGATACCATTAATAGTGTTGACTGCATTACTGTACTTTGTCATGTGCATGTCTGTCTTGTTCTGATGTGGTGGTCTATCTGTTGTTGGCCAGGGTGCATGCATTGCTCCAAGAAGTAGGTATCTCCCTTTAAACTGTTAACAATCTTTCTACCATGGCTGTTTGACTGTTCTGGATTTATCTATATTCTGCAGCAAATTAAAGGAAACAGATTTAAATAATTTATTATCCAAGTTATGGTCTGCTTTCCATTGCAGTGTCAAGATGTGATGCCTTACTAACTTCGTGTGTGTGTGTGTGTGTGCGCGCACACACACACACACACACGTAATGACACTATGATCACATACTAGATTTGTGGTTGGCAAATCAATAGTCATTAGCCATTCTGCGTCTAAAACAATACTTGGAGCTGTCTAGGATTTCATCATACAGTAGACATTTTGTGTTTTACAGACAGAAGAAGCATCAAGACAATATAATCAAAATGAGTACAGACTGATAATTAAATAAAAAGGTATTGAGCTACAAACAGCCTCCTTAACCTTTGCTGTAGCCAACAGTCTAGAACATCAAACCTGTCAGGTAGGATATGATGCCATTCTTACTGATAGGAGGTGCTAAAAATATCATCTGGTTGGCTAGTTAAAAATGACAAAAGTAGCTATGTCTTCTTAAGGTCTATCACTTGTACCTTCATTTTCATTCCACTCCATTTTTTATTCCCTAAGCAGAGTATACATTGTGCAGTAAGTTCCTGATGAAGTTCATTTTCCTTATAAGTTTAGTAGAAGAAAAAATACATGCGAGAGACTAAATTACGTATTCAGTATAGTACAGGTGACTGCTCCATAGATCACTGCATTCTTGTTACATGAGCGAGTCTTTGCAAATGTCTGTATATTCTTTTTTCACGTTCATGCAACTTGACATTTCCACCAAGCCACAAAAAACACAAATAGAAATTCACACACACAGACACACACACACATATATATATATATATATATATGTGTGTGTGTGTGTGTGTACAGGAAGGTACAGAAACACAGACATGCCTCCCTTACAAAGATTTGATGTGCAGTAATCTTTCATAAAAATAGTGATCAGACACAAATGATTAGGAATGTAGTTCCCCACAATTCACCAACAAAGACATTTTTAAGTGGGCATTATCAGTTCTCCAAATATATTATTTATCGATGTGTGTATATTTATAAATCCATCTAAATATATCTAGACATTATATATATAGATGTATATATACTGTGATCTTGCTCAAAGACCGATCCTGTTGTGCCTAAGACACCACACACACACACACACACACACACACACACACACAGGCATGTACACGCAACCTGTGTCACTGTTTTGCTAAACAATCTGTAATATCATATTTTCAAGTATTGTTACCAAGATATTCTAGAAATGAGAGTTTTGCCAGCTAATTCATTTTTAGATTATTAATTTCAGAGAGTAGTTCCAACATACAATTAAATTGTATCTTTTAAATAACAATTTTTAAAAACCTATTATATGAGTGTATCATACTACTAGCAAATTGAGCTTGTTCAGAATATCAGCATCACAGATATAGCAAGCTGCATTATAAAGGTTTGCTGTGTTGACATATTTAGTAAAACTACTTAAATGGTACTTCATTTAAAATTCCCACCTGAAACAATCATTGGTTTGACAGTGAGTGTAAGTTTAAAAGGCTGTAAGATAATCAGAAAAATACTTAGATGAAAATAATTGTTTTAATATGTTTAGAAGTTTTTAATCTGCCATATGCAAGACAAAGAAAACAGCACTGTTTAGAAAGAAAATACAAATAGCTTCCATTTGCTTTTACTTCCTTGATAAGTGATGTTGATTTTTTAAAATGGGGTTACCACTTTTCTTTTCCTGCATGACAAATTAATACACTCATGGCTAAGGAGGAAAAACATTCTGTAACATCGGAATTAAAAAGCCAAAGTACTATAAACAAACATCAATGCAGAATATTGGCAGTTCATCATCTAAAACTTTTGCAAAACAATAGACTGCAAAAATCATATATATGTAGTGACATGTTGAGTAAAAAAAAATGTACAGCGTGTATTTATATATGCTGCAGTATTGTGTGTGGCAATATTCTCACAACAGTTAGTCAAACTGACAGTAAATATTAGCTTAAAAAGGAACCGATTGCCAATTACGTTGATATAAAAGGAAATGGACTGGAGACATAGAATCATAAAGTTTGTTCCTCAACTGGAAGGTCACATTATGTGAGGTGGAGCTTGTGTAGAAAACCCTTGAAGCACTCTGTATGACAGAGCAATCAGAACTAACATGGCAGATTATACTTGAAAGAAAATGTAGAATTTAGAGCTATGACTGGGTACTAGCTGAAGCCTACATTCTGGGATTTGATAAAGACAGCCTGTACCTTGAAAGGTCATGAGATACTGTAATACTGCTTGATGGAAGAATATTCAAAGGTACTAATTTTGTTTGTGCCAAATGGGTAGTTCATTTTGATGGTATGTACATGACCAGTTGGTCAGAGAATTGACATTTCCAGATCCTCTCAGTATTTCTGCTGCTAATTGTGAACCATATTTAGGCTACTAATTCCCTACAGTAATGTAACTGTTGTGCTCCTTGTTCATTTTCTTGGTGACCCCCTGTACAGGAATTACTACAATTTCTGGAGTTGAAGGTGAGAATTGAACAAAGCTGGTGCAACTATAGCAACAGTTAATTGTGATGGCCAGTGTAGCTGCTCATCTTAAGACTGTCTGTTATGGAGAAACTAATCAGGAAGAATGAATTGCACTCATTGCAAGCATTCCTAACCCTGGAAAATGCGGACATCTGTGCATTAACAGAAACCTGGTTCAAAGCTGCGGAGAGCACCCAAGCTGTACCTGGTTACTCATCCTATCATACATTCAGACCCCAAACTGTGGGTAGTAAAACCAAAGGAGGTGGAGTTTCAATATATATTAAAGACATACACACCTCCAGGCTGATCAAACAGTATGACGCACAGGAGCCACTCCAGGTGCAGTTAACTATTTACAATGCCCCTATACAAATCATAGCTAGCTCCCAGCCCCCAATCTGACCCAAGATGCCCCAACTGCCTATCTAGATCTCTTTGAATCTGTCAAGATTCAACCCTATACCCTGATCCTGGGTGACTTTAACTACCGAAACATAGACTGGAGGAATACTGTTGTCAGAACACAAATGCCCAGAGATTCCTCAATTTTGTCAATGCAAGTGCTTTGGAACAGCTAGTCTATATCCTCACAAGAGGTGATAGTATCTTGGACTTGGTATTAACCAACATGAGTAACCAATGCAGCATCCCTGCAGTATCATCCTCCCTTGTAAGGTCCGACCATAAAGCCATCACGTTCGAAGACACCATCTCCCCTGACCCCCCCCCCCCCTAGCTAGGGTCAATCAAAAAACTTCTCCAAAGCTGATTACAGCCTCCTGAGGGATGGTATAAACAGCTTCACAGCCCCCTCCCCCTCTGTAGGAACTGGCACCAGTATCCAAAACTATAACAAATTACTATACAAACATTTATATAGATGCATGAAGTCAGGAATACCTGACAGGACTAAATCATTCTCTGCAAGAAAGAGTTAACCTGTCTGGTGGACACCTGCATTAAACTTTATAACAAAAGAAAAAAAATTGCTGTCCAGGACCAAGAAGAAGCAGATGCCCAATTGGAAGCAATCTGTCCTTAGCCTAAACAAGCAAATAAGAGCACTAGTGAAATCCTCCAAAGCAAACTTTGAGTCCTAATTGGCCACATCTACTAGACAATCATAAGACCTTCTTCACATATGCCCGTAATCTCAAAGATAGCACCCAGATCTGTTCAGAAGTGGTGGTCAAGGACACCACATATACAAATGCCGTGGATATAGCAAACTTGCTGGCTGACAGATTCAGCGAAAATTACACCCCTCTGTCCTCCCATCAGTAAATCAGGACCTACCCCCTTCCCCTTATATCTAGGGATCAGGTCATCACTGTTGTCTCAAAGGCAAAAAATACAGCCTCCGTGTGACCTGATAACATTCCAGGCTGCATCCTGCATGAACTCAGGCAGGAACTTGCAGCACCATTAGGCACCCTAGTCAACTAAAGCCTAAGTACCGGCTTTGTCACAGCTGAGTGGAGGATCGCCACTGTCATCCCTTTACACAAAGGTGGTGCGTCCAAAGATCCAGGAAATTATAGACCCATCAGTCTAACTAGCCTGATCTGCAAGGCCATGGAATGGATTATCATGGACCTCATTAACAAGGACATTGTCAACCTCCAAACTATCAGTCCCACACAGTTTGGCTTTGTCAAGGGGAGGTCATGTCTGTTAAATTTGGTCGACTTTTTTGAGATAGTCACCAAAGCCATGGATGTGGGGAAGACAGTCCACACTGCCTACCTTGACCTGGCCAAAGCTTTCAATGCTATTCCCCACTCGGGCATAATAGATAAACTCTCTCAACTAGGCATAAATTTAGAAGTTATGTACCTACCATAACGTTCCATGTTAGTTGTCTTCTCTCGCCTTCTTTCTTGCTGGATGGGTTCAGAGCCGATCCTCGGCTCTGACTCGGCACTTGCTAAGCTCGAGAGTCACTTTTAACAGCTCGAGGCAGCCCCATATCCCATGATGCAAGGCGGTATATACCCAGATCTCGTTTGGTACTTATAGGAAAAAAAACCTAGCACAAAAAATCTTTCCACTAAGGAAAGAAGAGCAATAAGCCTAAACAAAAGGGCTATAATGGGAACCCAGATAACTAACTGGTGCCCAAAGAGGCAATCCTCCTGACAAGGGAGATCAAAGTCTGTCCAGGCAAGGGGGCAGGAGGGAGGGTCACAAGAAATAAGGCAAGAGAAGACAACTAACATGGAACGTTATGGTAGGTACATAACTTCTAAATGTTAAGTTGTCAATCTTGCCTTCATTCTTGCTGGATGGGACCGCGTCCCTAGCACCTCTATCCTGGGTGGCTCAATGGAACAGACTCTTGAGAACCGTAGAACCAAAACTGGCTCTATCCCTGGAGGCCAAATCCAATTTGTAATGAGAAACAAAGGTATGAGGAGTGGCCCAAGTGGCTGCTGCACAAATAGTATCTAAGGGAAGTCTAGCCTGAAAAGCTGTGGAAGTGGCTAAGCTTCTGGTGGAATGTGCCTTTGGTTTTGAGCACAGCTGTTTGCCCCTAAGTTGATAGATTTCGGAAATGGTGGAAGAAAGCCATCTAGACAAGGTCACTTTAGAAACAGGAAGGCCTTTCTTATTCTGAGCATAAGAAAGAAAAAGTTGATCAGACTTTCTGAATTGTTTTGTTCTGTCCAAATAATATCTGAGTTGGCGGTGAACATCAAGATAATGTAATTTTTGTTCTGATCTGTTGGAGTAATTGGGGAAAAATACGGGGAGATCAATAGATTGGTTTAGATTTGTTTTTGAAGCAACCTTGGGCAAAAAGGAAGGATTAGTTCTCAAGGATACTCTGTCCTTGTGGAAGACCAAATATGGGGGACGAACAGAAAGGGCATGCAGTTCTGACACTCTCCTAGCCGAGGTAATAGCGACAAGGAAGAGTGTCTTCCAAGAAAGAAACTTTAGAGAACATGAAACAGCTGGCTCGAAGGGAGGAAGAATTAAGGATGTCAGCACTAGATTTAGGTCCCATTGAGGAGGAGGACTCCTGACAGGAGGATTAAGGAGAAAAACTCCTCTTAGAAGAGCTTTACAAAGCCTGTGGGGCATAATGTTATGGTCTGCAAAACCGACATGAAAGTTCGAGATCGCAGCTAACTGAACTTTGACAGTGGAAGCTAAAGAACCCGATTTAAGGATTTCCGCTAAAAAATCCAAAACTGTATGAACTGGTGCAGTAAAATGATCTATATTCCTTGATTTCGCCCAAAAGGTGAAACGTTTCCACTTGCTAGTGTAAATCCTTCTAGTAGAGGATTTAAGAGAAGTCACTATGATATCCCTAACAGGGTTAGAGATCATAGGAAGCCTGGCTAAGGAAGGAAGTGGAGCAACCAAGCTGTGAGGTTGAGAGAAGGAATGGACTGATGCAGCTGACCTGATTGGTGGATCAGAAGATCTGGCACTGGGTCCAGATGCCACGGCTGCACCAAGAGGGGACGATGGAGGAACGGAAACCAAATTTGTCGAGGCCAATACGGGGCAATGAGAATCATTTTGGCTCTGAAAACGGTAGCTTTCTGGAGTACTTGTGGTATCAAAGGAAAGGGAGGAAAGGCATAAAGAAGTCCCTGGGGCCAATCTTGGGTAAGAGCATCTCTGGGGGGATGGCCTGGAAGTGGGAAGAGAGAGAAGAAGTCCGGGCATTTGCTGTTTTGGGGAGTAGCAAAAAGATCGCAACATGGGTGGCCCCATTCTTGAAAAATCTCCTCCACTATAGATTGCTTGAGAGACCACTAGTGAGGCATGAGAATAGCTCTGCTCAATCTGTCCACTAAAATGTTGGTTTTCCCAGGGATATGCGTTGCTACCAGAAACCGATGAGAGGAGATCGCCCATTGCCAAAGTCTGAGAGCTTCTCGACACAAGGGGTAGGACTTGGTTCTGCCCTGTTTGTTGATATACCACACTAGGGACATATTGTCCGTGTGAACTGCAACTGTTCCCAAGGAAAGAAAGTTGCTGAGGGCTTGCAATGTTAAAAGCACTGCTCTCATCTCTAGGACATTTATGTGCAGGTGGTATTCGAACGGTTGCCACGTCCCATGAACCATCCTGCCCTGATAATGACCCCCCCACCCGATCAGGGAGGTGTCCATAGTGACTGTGGCTACCGGGGCTGGGGAAACAAAGGGTCTGCCCTGATGAACCTGGGGAGAAGAAATCCACCAGGATAGATGGTTTTTGCAAGTTTGTGTCACCAGAATTTGATGACGCATGGGAAGTTGTTGGTAAGACCATTGGGTGAACAACATCCATTGAAGGAGACGCATGTAAAAGCGGGCCAAAGGGAGAAGAGTAATGGCAGCTGCCATGAGGCCCAATACCTTTAGGACTAGTCTGGCTTGCACCTTTTTGCTGGCAAGGATGATCCGCACATGGTTTTGGATGTCTAGGATTCTGTTGCTTGTGAGGTTTGCTGACATCCGGACAGTGTCTAAATTTGCGCCTATAAAAGTAATAGATTGGCAGGGCAATAAGGAGGATTTTTCGTAGTTGATGGAAATTCCTAAATGAGTGCAGAGATTTAGGTATAATCTCTGGCTTGGAGAAGTTGATGCCTGGTGGTGGCTGAGAGGAGCCAGTCGTCGAGATACGGAAACACCTGGAATCCTTGACGTCTCAGGTGAGCCGTGACCACTGCCATACATTTGGTGAACACTCTGGGGGCTGTAGTGAGACCAAAGGGCAGGGCTCTGAATTGGTAATGACTGGACCCCAGCCGAAAGCGGAGAAACCTTCTGGAGCGTCTGTGGATTTTTATGTGATAGTACGCATCCTGAAGGTCTATTGAGCACATCCAGTTGTCTTTGCCCAGAAAGGGCAAAATCGATTGAAGTGTGACCATCCGAAATCTTGTCTTTTTGACAGACTTGTTGAGTCTGCTGAGGTCCAATATTGGTCTCCAATCTCCCATCTTTTTGGGAACCAAAAAGAACCTTGAGTAGATTCCGGGCTCTGAATGGTCTGTTGGAACTGGCTGAATGGCCCTTTTTTGTAGAAGCTTTGATACTTCTAATTTTGCAATTTCCCTTAGACCGGGTGAACCATCTGGAAGGGAATTTTTGTGAGTGAAGGGACTTTCCTCGAAAGGAATCTTGTAACCCTCGGATATGATCGACTGTACCCATTTGTCTTGTGAAAGGGAAAGCCAGGCTTCTGGGTACAGCGATAATCTTCCCCCGACTGCCTCCAAGGATGGACAGTCAGGCAACACCTCAGGGATGCTGGAAGGGCTTGTCAGAGAGAGGCTTTCTGCTTCCCTGGTTTTGTGGACCCCCTCTGCCCCTAGGGCGGCGTCTGCTATTATTACCCCCTCTGCCTCTAGGGGTAAACTGACCACGTGTATCCAGCGTGACTCCCTGAGATTTACGGAACCACATCTTTCCGCCCTTCTGTCCTTTAGGGTAAGGCCTAGAAGGGGTGGAAAAACGGACCCCTACGGCAGAGAGAGTCTTGCCGTCTTGCTCACACCTGGTCAACGTATCCTTCACCTGAGGACCAAAAAAAGTTGCTCCATCGAAGGGAGAATTTGTGAAGGACGCTTTAAAGGGATCTGCAAAATTATAGAGCCGCATCCAGGATTGACGCCTAAGAGCCACTCCTGTCCCTGCAGCTCCACTCGCTCCATCTGCTGCATACGAAATCAGCCGCATGGAGGAGTTGGCTATGGAGTTAAGGATTCCTAGCTGAGAAGCAGTCTTATCTTGAGCCCCTGGAGCTGTAGGATCCTGTACTACTTCACCTAATTCTTTAAGGATGTCCCTTTGAAGTCTGGTGAAGTGACATAAGTAATTCAGCGAACGCATAGCAAAGGTCGCTGAGGAAAACATCCGCTTACCATACCTGTCCATGGTCCTAGAATCTTTGTTAGGAGGATGGACTGGTACAGAAGGATCTGCAAGTTCCTTCTTAGTGGTGGCCGCCACCACCATGGCATCAACAGGGACACCTTTTGTAAGGAATTGCTTTTCGGAAGGGGCTGTAATAAATTTAGAAGGCCTCCTGGGAACTGGTTCTATGGAATCAGGAGCTGCCCATGCCTTCCGAGCTATTACCGCCATGAGGGGGTCAAAAGGCAGAGACACCCAGGAGGTGGAGGGTTGAGATCCGAACGCCTCGAGGTATACCGACTCATCCTCGGAGGGGTTTATGGAGGGCCAGTTTCCCCTCTGTTTTAGGAGTTCTAAGATGTCTGAAAAAAAGACATCCTCAGAGGGGGATCTTGGGGACCCCTCCGACTCATCTAAGTCAGTATCCGAAGTAGTAGACTCAGGGGAGTCCAGGTGCTTCCTCTTACAAGTCCTCTTGCGCGGAGGATCTCCTGACGGATCAGGAGAATCCTCGGAAGAGGGGGTTCCTCCCAGTGGGGAAACCTGAGGTGGTGGATCTCTTGGTCCGGGAGCAAGAGAGTGGGAAGAGATATCAACAGGCACCGAAGAGGGAGGAGCTAAAGGAATAGACTGCTGACTGAGCCCAGGGGCCAGCACACTCCTCATCACCTCGAAGGCTCCCCTCCCAGGGAGATCCGAGAGAACCTGTTCCGAAGAAACTGGGACTCCTGGGCCCACCGAAAGGGAAGGCTCCGAGGCAGATGTCGGAGCCGAGCTCACCAAGGCCGAAGCTCCAAGGGGAAGAGCGGGGTCGGACAAGGGTCCGATGCCACTCACCCCCTCGGAGCAGACCAGGGAAGCCCGGCCACCGAATCCCTCCAAGGAAGGTCTCGAGGAGGAGATAAGAGTAGATGCTGAAGGCGCAGAAGGGGGGGGGTATCTGCCCCTCAGCCATAGCAGTAACTATTCCCGTAGACTCCAGCTCCAAACTCTGGGGTAGAGTCGAAGGAGGAACTTGAAGAGGGTGTGGACTAATAGTCGTCTGTTGAGACGGACTATGAAGCATTTGGGCTAGTGCCTCTGATTTTAACAATCTGCTTACCACCCTCTCTAAATCATGGTCTGACAACCTGGAAGACCTAGATGATCGGCTCCGATGGCTCCGCTCCGAAAGAAGAGGTGAGGTCGGAGCCGACAGTATCGGTTCCAAAGAGGGGGACCTGGACCTCTTCCTCGAAGGAACCATTGGAGCCGAAGAACCCACGGATCCAGACGGAGCCGATAACTTTTCGGCTCCAAGTGTAGGCATAGATGTATCGGCTCCAGCCGGAGCCAATACAGGCAAGGAAGTTATGGTGTCGGAGCCGGTCCGCGCCGACACCGAAGCCCGAGCCACATGGACGTTGGAGCCAGTCGGAACAGACACCAAAGTGACTGTCAAAGTATCGGCACCGATAGCCATCGGTGCCGAAGATTTTTTCAAGCTAAGATCGGCTCCAGCCAGAGCCGATCTCGACTCCGAAGGAGTCGGAGCCAAGGCTGAAGGCTTAGGAACAGAAGCCTGGGCCTTGGTAGTCTTAGAGGGCTTACCCGGAGCCAATTTTGCCGGGGAGCCCTCCGGTTTAAGAAGTCCTCTTAATATAAGTTTATTTCTCCTTTCCTGCAGAACTCTCTGGGTAAAAGAGTGACAAATTGCACAGGAGTCCTGCAGGTGGAGAGGTCCCAGGCAGTATATACAAGAAGTGTGACCATCTGTCAGAGACATCTTCTGACAGCACGAGTCACACTTCTTGAAGCCTGAGACCCTCTGTTCTTTGGACATGGTGCTTTTCTAAACACAAAAACACACACACAGTCCCGAATCAGAACAATTAAAGTTAAGGTAATAACTAAATTCACACACACACACACCCTAACAGGGGGAGGGATGGGAGGGAATGAAGGCCTGACTAAAAATTAAACTAGGGAAAGTAAACTTAGTCAGAAAAACCCTTACAAGTATCTTCACAATAATAGAAAACTATTGAAAAAGAGAAATTTTAAGGAATGGGGTGACTAAATGTATAATAATAAACACTTGCTAGGAGCTGGTAAAAGGATTACCTCATCAGCGAAGCGGCAAACGAGATCTGGGTATATACCGCCTTGCATCATGGGATATGGGGCTGCCTTGAGCTGGTAAAAGTGACTCTCGAACTTAGCAAGTGCCGAGTCAGAGCCGAGGATCAGCTCCGAACCCATCCAGCAAGAATGAAGGCGAGATTGACAACTTAACATCTGTATGTTACCAGATGGATAGCCAACTGACTCACTGATAGAGCCCATGTAGTCAAAATAGGGGAAGCCACCTTAAGCAGTAGACCAGTATTGAGTGGCGTACCCAAGGTACAGTCTTGGGGCCTCTGTTATTTGGGATATACTTTTCTGAAGTACAGGCCAAAACCAGTGGGCTATGGCTGACCAGGTTTGCAGATGACTGCAAGTTGGGAGTTGTCATTAATTCCCCTAGTGTTGTGGACATCCTCCAAGAGGGTCTCACCCAAACAAATGACTGGTGCCAATAACATGGCCTGAAGCTGAATACAAAAATATGCATCATCATCCCCTTTGGGGAGAGAGCTGTCCCCACAAATTATCATATTAATAACAACGTTCTAAGCATGCAGTCAGTCATGAGGGATTTGGGCACCCAGACTGATAGCATCCTGACTTTTGAACACCATGTTGCTTCCATTGTACAGAAAGCTTTCTACATGGCCCACCTCATAAGTAAAGGACAAGGAGGCCATAACATCCCTGTATTCTTCTCTTATAAGGCCCATTATTAAGTATAGCACCCCATTCAACATGTACCTCACAAAACACATGCATCAACTGGTGAAACCACAGAGGTTCCTCACCAGGAGTGTCCAGGGCCTCAAAAATCTAGCATACACAGGCTAAAAGCCCTATCCCTCTACTTTGTTTCATACAAACTCCTCAGAGGTGACCGCTGTCTGGCATATAAGGCGGTCTTAGACCCCGCCTTGATGGGACTGCTGCATATCCACAAGTTAAGCTCCACTCGAGTAACCCACACACACGGCCTCAACCTGGTCTGTGACATCAATAGGACTTGCTGGCGGGACAGATTTGTGTCCCAGAGACTCCCCATCTAGGGAATAGACTCCCTCTCCATGTCAAGCAGAGTACCTCTTTACCTCTTTTTAAGCACAGTTTGAATAACTGGATGGAAAATAGAAAATACATCCCTGGAATTCCACCTGTGTCCCTGTTGGACAGGGGCATCGGGTGCTGATTTGTCTATGCATGGGTTAAACTCTTGGCTAGGCTTATAAGGGCCTCAGGTCCAATAGCCTAGTAACTTCCTATGATCAGGAATCCTACTTGGTGGCTTTTGCGAACTATGCCACTGCAGAGGACTGAGACTGAGCACATTGGGCTAGAACCCGAAAAAATCATTAAATTGCGAATTCTAAAAATCAGAGACGCAGACAGGTTTAAAAGAGCTCTCCCTAGTTATATAAGAAAATGAGTATTCCATAGTGATCCCAAGAAGTCCGATCGGCTAGTAATTATGGTAGTATGCTTATTGGTTAATGACACAATATTCAATACTGAATTATCTGCTTCTAAATCTAAAACTGCAGTAAGAAAAGTACTTTTGTGAAAAAAGCAGCAAGTAATATTTCATTTGTTTCAAGTGTTGAAGGGAATGTCTGTGCTACTAACATTGAAGAACATGCTGCTGATAAAAACAGGAAACCCAAGATGCATGCTTTCAATAACATTGTTGTTCTAGAGTGTGACAAAGTAACATATGGGATAAGTGAGTCAGCACTGTGCCATTTTGTTACAACTAAGCTATTGCAGTCTACTATAAAAAGGGAAGGTTCAAGCCCCTGCAGATTCTCAAAGCATGATTACCCTTGTCAAGGGTCCCTCGATGTATAAGAGTAGTAATAAACAAAGTGGTGGTAATATTATTCATAATGATAGAAAAAAGCACCCTGTTACACATGTAGAAGTTGAAACAGTTTTAGGAAAATTGTTACAGCTAGTGCACTGAACTATTCCCTGTTTTAAAGAACTATGGAAAGACAGAGTCTATTGACATGATGTAACAGGCTGATACACTTAATAAGACAAACTACAGCAGCAGTTTAATACACTCATTTAGTATAAGAATGTGGGATGAACATATAGACATCCAGAATCAAAAATAGGAGTAGAGGCCTGGCGTAGAAGCTACAAAAAGTACTAGAATTTTGTTGTGGTTACACAGTAAAAAGGATCCCGTCTGTTATTCAAAACATGGCCCAGTTATACAGTAACAGAAACTTTATTTTTTTTTCCAATTACTTTTTATTGCTTTGTTTTCCAAAAATACAAAGTAAAACAGACATAACAGCATGTAAACATAAATGAGTAAAGGTAAACAATTTTTACAGAGAAACATTTAGACACTTGTTAGAAATTTAAGACTAATAACTGACGTGATTACATCATATCTAAGGGTTACAAAAGAACAAGGTTATGACACAAAGTTGAGTGCAAGGTTTGTATACATAGGGTACCTTTACTAACCAGAATGAAAGAAAAAAAAAACTTAAAAACTAGAAACATATTTACAATGTTGGAAGCCATCCATTTGTTGTTATCTTAGAAGTGTGTTTTATGTTCACAGTTCTAGTGATAAACATTTTTTTAACTGCCACCTGATTACCATTTAGTTTTATGTATTCTGTATGCTTGTCAAAATTGTGTCTAGGAGACAGTTCCAGTATGTTTGAAAGTATGATCTTTTTTATACACTTTTAGTAGCTAGTTTGTGGGAGGTGATATATTTAACACATTTATATCACATTATCGAAAGATGAAAATAGCGAATGCTATTTCATCCGCCCCAAAATATCTAAACATGAAAATATCGAACATTCAGAACAGCAAATTTTTTCCCATGGAAAAAATTTGCTGTTCCAAAACACATACACACAACACAAGCACATCAAACAAACAGCAACCACACACATACACTTAAATGCCTACATCTAAAGCTAACACTAAATTAAACATACACTACTATCTGCCCACTTACCTTAACCCAAACCCTAACCGTAAGGTCCGTCACTATTGCACACTCACCTAACCCGCGCCCTAACCCTAACTCACTTAAACCGCCCCAACCCTAAAGTCTGTCACTATCACATACACGCCTAACCCACGCCCTAACCCTAACATACAATCGCACACTTACCTGAACCCAACACGTAATTTTCCACCACAGCACTAAGAATAGCAAAGCCACAGAAACGGCCAACCGAATTATTTCCCGAGGAAAGAATTAGCTGTTCTGCAGCTTTGCTATTCTTAGCGTTCACTGAATAGTGTTCGATATCAAAACATTCGGAGTTTTAATACTTCAATGTTCTGATATAGACCCTATTTAACTGCCATGTCTTTAAAATGGTTCCATGAGATATTTTTATTATTAGTCCAATTCTTAGATATATAAAATTTAAGTTGGGCACATACTGTAACTAAGATATGCTTGCGCATTCCATTAGTTGAACTAGGGATTATGTGCAGAATCATTGTTTCCCAAGAGGGAGTTTTTTGCGTATCCAACTTTTTCAAGTTGCACTCTTAAGGAACACCAGAGCTTGGAGATTTTCTTATATCTCCAGAAGATGTGGGGAATATCCACATCTTCACTATACCATAAAGGACACAATGTTATTAATAATCATTTGTGTGTATATAAGGTTTTTGAAAGGTGTAAGTTTTAAGGTATTGTTGATGGCTTCTTGTTTTTGTACTATTTTGATGATGATATTTATTTTTTCCCAGCATCTTGAGTAAAGTAGCACAGATTTGTGTTTTAACTCATTTATTAATTTATAGGATTTTTGAAATCATTTTTTTCATTAGCTGTTAGTGCTTTGATTATGTTTTGGGTATTTTCTGTATTTTGTATCTCTATTTTGTAGTTTGCGTATTTTACCTTTACTAGTGATATAATTTGCCAAAGAATATAGTTATAGTTGCCTGTTGTCTTAAATTTTGCTCTTAGTTTATCAAGTGTTTCTTCCTTGTGTTGTAAGATATGCCATAATGTTAATTCTTTAATTAATGGGAATGATTTGAGATCAATCATTTTGTTGTTTAACTTGATATTTGGGTTCAAATATATAGGTTGTAGCAATATTAATGAATTCTGCAGATTGATGGATAAAAACAGAGATTAGAATGCAGTAATTTCATTTTTTAATGATTGGGTGTAGTTTGCAAAAAAATGTTTGTTTGGGGTGAAGGAAAGGAGCAGCTTTGGGATTTATATTTAGGGAGTTTAATAGATTTCCCCATATTTTGACCCATATTGGGTACCAGATCTCTTTAGAGCTATCATATTCTGAAATTTGGATCAAGCGGTTTGCTTTTATGATAAGATAGTACAGATTAAAATCTGGTAGCCCCAACCCACCTTTTATTTTTGGTATTGTAAGATTTTGGTAGCTTATTCTAGTTGTTTTAGGATGCCATAGGAATTTTGAGAGGGCCTTTTCCATTGTTGGATATATATTTGTTTTTTGGTATTTTGAGACTAATAGAATTTAGCTGAAATAATATTTTGGGAAGAATATTCATTTTAATAATAGCAGATTTAGACATCGGAGATAGATTTATGTTTTCTCATCTTAAGATGTCCTGCCTAATTTTATCCCAAGTTTTTAAGAGATTTGAATTATGCATTTCTTTGTAGGTATGAGAGCAGTGTATGCCTATGTATTTTATTGTTTATGTTAAAGGTATATCAACTAAAGAGAAGTATGATGCATTATGATTTATGGGGTTGAGAGGGAATATGGAGGATTTGGGGGGGGTTCATGTTGTAATTTGCTATTCTGGAAAATTGTTTAATTGAGGAAAGTATTTTTGGTAAGTCTGTGTTTGGGAGTTCGAAGTATAAGTTTAGGTCATCAGCAAAAGCTGAGTATTTTACTATTGTGTTATGAACCTTTGGGAAATGGTGATAAGTGTTTTGGGTAATGTGGAGTAATAGCGGTTCTAAATATATGTTGAAAAGAAACAGAAACAATGGGCAACCTTGGTGAGTCCCGTTTGTGATTTTTATGGGTTGAGAGTACATCTTGTTAATGCTTAGCGTGGTGGTAGCATTGTTGTAAATCATCTTAATGGCAGTTATAAAAGATGGGGGATAGTTAAACTGTGCAATTGTTGAGAAAACGAAATCTAGGTCAACATTGCCAAACGCTTTTGAGGCATCTATTGTAAGTGTATATCTTGGATATTTGCCCTTAGCTAAGAGAGAGATTAAGGTGTCTAATGTGCAGGTTTTATCATTTAATTGTTTTTTTTTTCATAAAGCCCAGTTGTTCTGGGGAAATAATTTTGTCTAAGGTTTTTTGTAATCTGTATGCTAACAATGAAGTCAAATTTTTGTCAAGATTTATAAGGGCAATGGGCCTGTAATTCATAGGGTTTAGTTTGTCTGAATTTGGTTTTACAGTAACAGAAACTTTAAACTGCAAGACATCCTGGTTTACAGTTTTGAAGCTGAACTGATGGGCAAAGTAAAAATCTGCACAAGACAGAACTCAGCCAGGGAGTTACAATAAGCATTAGCACAGAAACTGAGATCAAAACAAACAAAAAAATGGGTACCTGAATGACCCGCAAAGCAAACAAATTGTAAATTCTAAAAGTGACATTGATAAGGAAAAATAGCATTTTAAACCCACGTCTGCTAATGCAAAGCAAATAATACAAACGAAGGCAGATTTAAGCAGCAGATATCTATAAATAAGGAAAGTGGAAAAACTGAAGATAAATTTTGCTCCGAACTGTCCTTTGCAGAGAAAAGGCAAAATAGAGGAGGAAATGAAAGTGACAGAATATTATTCACTCACACTAATGTAGACAGAGAGTACCCCAAAAGAAAACAGAGCACTTAACAGTCCTGCATTGATACTATAGGACAATAAAGCAGAAGGGTATTTTTGTTTAGAACTGCCCTTTGCAGGAGACTATATTGAAGAAGCTGTAGTGCCAGTGTTGGGGGGGGGGGCTACCCCTTCTACTTTGAGGCAAGTTACTGACAAAAATAGACTAAATTTGAAGACTTACAGATAAGTTACAATCATTTTAAAAGAACCCAATGGGCAAATGATACTTTAGGTACGACAATACAGAGTATAGCCAAAGATGTCCTTTTTTACTTCTTACGTCTATTTTGAGCTGAAAGATTACATCTTATATAGAGTAGGGATAAGAAAGAAATTCTGTAACAGTTGTTACTGCAGAACCTTAAAGGGCACTAGTAATGAAACAAGTCTCTACTCATGTATTAGGAGTCACCTGGGGATGGACAAAATTAAGGCAAGATTACTAGCCAGATTTTACTGGTCAAGCATAATAAATGGGATACAAAACTGCTGTGCTTCTTGACCCATATGCTACAAAACTGTACCCCATCCTAGTTAGAAAATGTCCCTTGATCAGTGGTGTCCTCCAGGGTTCTGTGCTTAGACCTCTCTTATTTGGTATCAACTTTTCTGAAGTAAAAGCCAGTATCAAAGGGCTCTGGCTGACTAAGTTCTGCTGGAAGGTTTTAACCAGCGTTAATGCCTATGACCTAAGTGGCATTTTAATGTATTGGTGTAGACATTGTGGAGACAGTAGTAAAATCTAGCAATGGCTATCAGTACATACTGTTAAAACTGGACTGTGTTACTAAATATCCAGAAGCAATGTCATTAAGTAAACTAATGATATTGTCTGAGAACTGGTACTATTATTCTCCAGAGTGGGTATCCGTAAACAGATACTTACTGACCAATGGACTAACTTTATGTTAAGGGTGCTGCATCACTTATGTCCATGCTTTAATGTCGAACTTTTTTAGATATCATTCTACTATCTGTGGTCTTATGGATTTGGAGAGATATTTAATGTTATTGATGCAGATGTCAAAGTCTAGGGCAAGTTTCTACCGTACTTCTTGAATAGATTCCCCACTGCACTTTGTTCTGAAGCTTATTCATTTTAGGAAGGAAATGCATTCTTATAGAATAGAAGCAAGAATCCTTGCATGGATACATCTGATAAATAATATATGAGAATCTGCTAAATTAACTAGCCTAAAAAAAACAAAAAAAGCCAAAATACATCTGCGTTTCTTCATTGGTCCCCTTTTGAAGAACCTGGTATTTAGTTCAGTTAACTAACTTAGCAGTTAGTAGTATTTGAAATCTGACAGCACAGAGATTCACTCTGAATTGCTAATGAGCTGCTTCCTGTTACCAGAGGTACAGGGTTTGATTCCTTCCAGCTCTGTCTACTTATTGTGCGACTCTGAACAAGCCACTTAAGCAGACACTGCTCTGTTAAAACCTCAGAAAAGTGATACTTGTGTCTAATGGGCCTACCCAGTTAAGAAATCTATAAAACGAAGAGCTTCCATGACTCTGTACCTTTATATTCCCTTACAGAATCAGTGTAAATATACACATTAGCACTGAACATCTTTTGTATGTCAAACTGGAATATGTTCAGAACTTAGATGCAAGTGAACTTCAACTCCAGTACTCAGCATTTTAAAAGCATGGACTGTGGTGAAGTGAAGGGACATTTGAACTTTTCAAAAGTGCTATGTGAAAAAAGAAGTTATGTACTCACCATAACGTTCCATGTCTGTAGTCCATGTCGCCCTTCATTCTTGCATATGGGTTGGGAGCTGATCCTCGGCTCTGACTCGGCCGATTACAAAGCTCGAAGTCTCTCAGTTGGCTCGTGGCAAGGTAGGTATCCAATAGTGTACTAGTAAGAATCATCACATCTTGTTTCCCGCTGTCTAAAAAAAGTGACAAAGTATTTCCACAAGGAACAACAAAGATGAAAGGTCTCCACTCTACAGAAGGTAAATACAATCTTGTCTCCAGATCCTCCAAGGATACATGGATGGAGGTAGGTGGGTGAGTTTGTAAGAATGAAGGGCGAGATGGACTACAAACATGGAAGGTTATGGTGAGTACATAACTTTTTTATGTTCTGTCATCCTATCTCTCCTTCATTCTTACATATGGGACAGCGTCCCTAGCACCTGTTTCTCAGGTGGCTCACAGGAATAAACCCCTAAGAACTGTGGAACCAATAGAGGCTCTACCCCTTGAGGTCAAATCCAATTTGTAATGAGTAATAAAGGTATGAGGGGTAGCCCAATTTGCTACTGCACATATACTGTCAATTGGGGCTCTGGCTTGAAAGGTAGCAGATGTGGATACGGATCTGGTAGAATGAGCCTTCATTTTAAATGGGAGTTCTTTGCCATTGGAAGAGTAAGTAAACAAAATCCAATTTGATAATGTTATCTTAAAGATTGGTATACCTTTTCTTGTCTCAGAAAAAGATACGAATAATTGGTCTGATCTCCTAAGCTCCTCAGTTCTATGTAGTTAGAACCTTAACTGTCTGAACATCAAGTTGGTGAAACTTATATTATGCACTGTTTGAATGATTAGGAAAAAAGACTGTCAGTTCAATAGTTTGATTCATATTAGACTGAGAGCAAACATTGGGGATGAAGGACGGATTTGTACGAAGGGAAACTCTGTCTCTATGAAAGATCAAGTAAGGAGGTTTGACTGACAGTGCTTGTAACTTTGACACTCTTCTGGCGGATGTAATGGCTACTAGAAACATGGCCTTCCATGAAAGGAACTTTAATCCACAAGTATATGCGGGTTCAAAAGACAGGGAAGTAAGTTTGGGCAGAACAACACTTAGATCCCAAGGAGATACAGGTTCCTGAAAGGGAGGTCTCAGCAAGGTAGTGCCTTTTAAAAAGGATTTACACAATCTGTGAGCCATAAAATTAGGTTCATGTTGTCCCAAATGAAAATTGGAGATCGCTGCCAATTGAACTTTGATTGCAGCAGCAGCTGATCCCTGATGAAAAAGTTCAGTTAGGAATTCTAACACCAAGGGAATGGAGGCTGTGTAAGGATCTATGTTTTTTTCTTTTGCCCATATAGAAAATCTTTTCCATTTGCTAGCATATAATTTGCTCGTAGAAGGCTTGTGAGAAGACATGAGGATATGTGCAACTGCATGTGAGAAATCGTGAAGCCTGACTAGGGATGGAAGTGGAGCAGCCACACTGTCATGTTGAGGGTGTGGAGATGGGTGAAAGGTGTCTGACATATGTCAGAAGGTCTGGTACTGGGTCCAGAGTCCATGGATCGTCCAGAAGGTGAGGCCCGAGAAAGGGGAAACAAATTTGATGAGGCCAGTAAGGAGTGATGAGAATCATTCTGCTTCCCAAGGTTTTTGCTTTCTGGATCACTTTCAATATTAGCGGAAAGGGAGAGAATGCATAAAGAAGTCCCAAGGGCCAATTGTGAAGAAGTGTGTCTCGCGGCATCTCCCCCAGAGAGGTGATGAGGGAGAAGTAGCTGCTGCATTTGGCGTTGATTGGACTGGCAAACAGATCGCAGCAAGGCTGTCCCCATTTGCGGAAAATCTGTTTTGTGACTTTCTGATTCAAAGACCACTCGTGAGGCATCAAAATTGCCCTGCTGAGCTTGTTGGCTATTGCATTAGTTGTCCCCGGGATATGCGTTGCAACTAGAAAGCGTTGGGAAGATATTGCCCACTGCCAAACACAAAGAGCCTCTCGACATAGGGGGTAGGATCTGGCTCCTCCTTGTTTGTTTATATACCATACCACTGACATATTGTCTGATTGGATTGCTATTGTCCCTAGAGGAAGAAAGTCGTGAAGTGCTTGCAACGCTAGTAGCACTGCTCTCATCTCTAGGACATTGATATGCAAGTGAGCCTTGTATTTTTGCTATGTGCCTTGGACTGTCCTGGCTAGATAATGCACCCCCCCCCACCCTATCCGGGAGGCATCAGTGGTCACAGTAGCAATGGGTTGGTGAGGAATGAAAGGTGTCCCTATCATTAGTTGATTGGACTGGATCCACCAACGAAGGTCCTTTTTGCAAGATTCCGTTATCAAAATAGGATGAGACAAGAGGCAGTTGTTGAAGACACCACTGGGGAAAAAAGTAGCCATTGAAGGATTCTCATATGTAGTCTGGCTAGTGTAAATACAGTTATAGTAGAGGCCATGGTTCCTAGAAGTTTGAGCACTGTCTTGGCTTTGACTGTGTGTTGGGGAAGTAAACTGTATATCTGTTGTGTCAGATTTCATATTCTGTCTGCAGGAAGGCGAGCCATCATGGTGACTGTGTCTATTTCTGTGCCCATAAAAGTCACATATTGAGAGGGAGACAAGGCAGACTTTTCCCAATTCATAGTAATCCCTAGTTGAGTGCAGAGTTGGATGGTTGAATCCCTGGCTTGTAGAAGCAGGTGCCTGGTGGTGGCAGTCAGGAGCCAGTCGTCCAGGTACGGAAACTCTTGGAATCCAAGACGTCTCAAGTGAGCCATCACTACCACCATGCATTTGGTGAACACCCTGGGGGCTGTCGTGAGACCAAAGGGCAGAGCATGAAATTGGTAATGACTGGGTACCAGCTGGAAGAGTAAATGACTCCTCAATGCTCTGTGCATTTTTATGTGGTAGTATGCATCTTGGAGGTCTATGGAGCACATCCAATTGTCTTTCCCTGACAGAGGAAATATAGACTGCAGTATTACCATTCGGAACTTGGACTTCTTCACTGATTCGTTTAATTTGCTGAGATCCAAAATGGGCGTCCAGTCCCCTGTCCGTTTTGGCACTAAAAAGAATCTGGAGTAAGTTCCGAATCCTATCTGATCTGCAGCAACGGTTTGGATGACTCTCTTTTGAAGCAACTTTTGGACTTCTGTAGTTGCTTGATCCCTGTGATTGGGTGGAACATCTGGGATTTTCTTGGTGGTATGAGGTGGAAAAGAGAAGGGTATGGAGTATCCTCTGGAAATTATTCTTTGTACCCACTTGTCTTGATTGATATCATGCCAGGCTTCTGGATACAAAGATAAGTGACCTTGACTGGCTCCAGAGAAGCACAGTCGGGCCCCACTTCAGGAGCGCTGATAGGGATATACACGAAAAGAATTGCGACCACCCTGGTTTTGTGGACCCCCCTGCCTCTAGGGCGACGTCTACCATTACTTCTTCCTCCTCTGCCTCTGAAGGAGGAATTACCTTGTGCGTCTGGGAAAAATTTCTGGGATATCTTGAACCACATTTTCCCGCCTCTCTGACCCCTTAGGTTATGGTCTAGAAGGGACGGAAAAATGTACTCCCATGGTAGAGAGAGTTTTCCCTTCCTGCTTGCACCTGGTGAGTGTATCTTTTATCTTTGGTCCAAACAGAGAGGAACCGTCAAAGGGGGCATTGGTAAAAGTAGATTTGAAGGGCTCCGCAAAATTACATAAACGCATCCAGGAGTGTCTCCTAAGGGAAACACCTGAACCCGCTGCCCTGCTCGCTCCATCTGCTGCATAAGATATCTGCCTCATGGAGGAGTTAACAGTAGAGTTTAAGGTGGACAACTGAACAGTAACCTTCTCACAGACTCCTTCAGCTAATGTACCTTAGGGAGTATCTCCTAGCTCCTTTAGGAGATCTCTTTGCAGCCTAGTAAAATGGATGAGGTAATTCAGCAATCTGAGTTTAAACACCGTTGAAGAGAAGATACGCTTCCCATATTTATCCATCATTCGAGACTCCTTGTTCAGTGGATGGGCAGATTAAGAAGTCTCCGCTAGTTCCTTCTTTGTGGCTGCCACCACCAGGTCATCTACAGGCACAACTTTAGTCAAATCAAAAACTCTTTCTCTTTGGGGGCTGAAAGAAATTTGTTGGGCCTGCTGGGGACTGGTTCCATGGCATCAGGAGTTTCATATTCTAGTAATCCCTAGTTGGCCAGTCGTCCAGATGCGGGAAACTCTTGGAATCAAGACGCCTCAGTGAGCCATCCACTACCACCATGCATTTGGTGAACACTGGGGGGGGGTGCTCAATGCTCTGTGCATTTTTATGTGGTAGTATGCATCTTGGGGTCTATTGAAAAAGAGAAGGGTATGGAGTATCCCTCTGAAATTATTCTTTGTACACTTGTCCCCACTTCAGGAGCGCTGATAGGGATATACACGAAAAGAATTGCGACCACCCTGGTTTTGTGGACCCCCCTGCCTTCAACCTCTTGAGTGTCTCCACCTTTCAACTGACTAGATCCAAGAGCACATCGAAAGGTGGAGACACTCAAGAGGTTGAAGGTTGAGACCCGAAAGCCTTCAGGTACACTGACTCCTCATCAGAAGGGGTGACAGTGGGTCAGCCCCCACTATGTTTCAGGATGTCTAGGATATCTACAAAGGAGATATCATCAGAGGACAACCTAGGGGACCCTTCTGACTCCTCGAGGTCAATGTCAGAGGTGATGGACTCATCAGGGGAGTCTACATGCTTCCTCTTGCAAGTTCTTTTCAGAGGAGGCTCCTCAGAAGGGTATTCTGGGGAGGTCTCAGAAGACTGGGGGCCACCCAATGGGGGCTCATGAGGCTGCGGGTCTCTGCTGTCAAGAGAGAGAGATGGTGCTGAGACAGAGGTCGAAGCTTGAGGGGAAAGAGCATCGGTACCCTTGTGTGGAGCTGAAGACCTAGACAGCACGCTCTTCATCATTCGAAGGCAGATCTCTCTGGCTCCGAGGACGCCCCCGGTTCCGAGGAAGTGGAAGTACCCCTCGGCTCCAAAGCAGTCGGCTCCGAGATAGATGTAGGATCCGAGCTCAACCTAGCCGACGCACCAAGAGGTAGGCTCAGAACCAAAGAAGTCTGGGTCCAAGCGTCCCTGTCAGGGCTGACTGGTGAGGTTTGGCTCCTAGACACTCAGGACAGCACTGAAGGTGTCAGAGCAGAACTCTGCTCTTAGACAGACACAAGAGGTGCTGGAACCGAAGGTTCCACGACAAGTGGCACCAATAGCTCTGGCTCCAAAGAACCAACATGGCTTGGAGGAGGAACAGAAATAGGGAGTATGGCCTTAGACGGCTCGAACTGATTGGGTCAGAGCCAGCAACAAGTTAGCTAGAGCTGATGACTTCAAGAGTCTAAGCACTACTCTCTCTACATCCTCTTCAGAAAGACTCTTGAAGGATCTGGAAGATAAGGTAGGTGACCTAGATCTCTGCAAAATCAGAGATCTGAGAGTTGGGGAGACCGGTAATAATTCTCCAGACTGGCTCTGAGGTAAATGTTCAGTGGTCGGCTCCGAAAAACTTGGAGCTGATACTGGAGTGTCGATATCGGTAACCTCGGCTGTCTCTGAGGACAGTGAAGCTAAAGAGGTAGAAGGTTTGTCCAATTTTAATATTTTTTGTGGAGGTCCAGATAAAATATGGGAATATGTCTCTTGGCTGACTTGACCTTCTCTTTTTTAGAAGAGGGAGACTTTGAATGTGATGACGAAAAGCTTGTTAAATCCTCCTCAAAGAAAGGCTTAAGGAGACCTTTCAGGATCAATTTGTTCTTTCTTTCTTGGAGAACCTGAGAACTGAAGGAGTGACAGAAGGAACATGTCTCCTGAAGATGTATGGCACCTAGACAGTAAACACAATTACTATGTCCGTCAGTAATTGACATTTTTTGAGAGCGTTTGATACACTTCTTAAAACCCGAAGGTTTATGATACTTAGACTCCTTAGACATGTTTTACAAACACAAACACGAGATGGAAAGCAGGAAGAGAGGACAAGGTCCTCTAACTTAAACGGGTCTAGCCCTGCTCAAGAACGACACACAAAGACAAGCAAAAAATAGAGGACTAGGTCCTCTAACTTAAACGGGCCTAGTCCTGCTGAGGAAACAACACCAGAAAAGGTTAATAGAGGACTAGGTCCTGTAACTTAAACGGACATAGCCGTAAACAGAGGAGAAGCTACGTAAAGAATTTGCTACAAGAACAGCAATAATTCAACAACACGCTAACTAACTAGCTAATTAGTAAGAGACACTGCACACAGCTGTCAATTATATACTACTGTTCTAGTCAGAAATACAATAATAGATAAAAGGTTCTAACCCAAACATGGACCTATGCTAAGATATGTAAATATATCAAAAAACTAGCGCACCAAGTAAGGGATACCACTCAGAGGTGAAAAAGGCCTGCGGAAGTGACGGCCAACAAGTTTTCAATGACAGTTGCTAAGTTATATATACTAAGCTACTACTATAATGACAAAATGATCACTAAGAACAAGAATAATGAAGAAAAATCCAACTTAGCCACAGCCAAGAAAGAGAGCACTTCTGAACTTGTAGACGTGGCAAACGAGATCTGGGGATTCTTACTAGTGCACTATGGGATATCTACCTTGCCACGAGCCAACTGAGAGACTTTGAGTTTTGTAACTGGCCGAGTCGGAGCCGAAGATCTGCCCCGAAACCATATGTAAGAATGAAGGTGAGATAGGACTACAGAATGTCAAAATGTTATTGCCTGGCTGACTTATTCTCTCATTATGCATTATACCTTCTGTGACAAATTTTCCCTATGTAAATGCTGTTTAGACCAAATGGTGATGTTGATACAAAACTGGCTAAATGAATGGAAGCAGACAGTGTCAGTTAAGGGGCAGCTGATTGGGGAACAGGCAGTCACCAATAGGGTGCCACAAGACACAGTGCTTTGACTGGGTCTATATTATAATTGCGAAAGCTGTCTTTCGCGAATACATGTTCATCAACACATAAACGTCAAAGAACAAGAACAGCGAAGTACCAAAAAAGCGAAATGGAGAACACCGAAGACATTCCCGGAAGTAACAGCGCCATACAGGTGTAGTAAACCTAACTGTACAAACCTTACCTAAAACACTTTTTCAAATGTTTTTGCAGGGGTGGAAGCCCCCCTGCACCCCCCTACTTATATATACCAACAACGAGACCGCACTACAGTGGGGAAAAGGATTAATTTCTTCATCCCCACGATCACCCTGCTGGCCAAGAAAATCCGTTCGGCATTCTCCATTTCGCTCTTTTGGTACTTCGCTGTTCTAATTCTTCGACGTTTATGTGTCGATGAACATGTATTTGCAAATGACAGCTTTTGTGATTCTGATCTAGACCCCTTTGACTTGTCCTGTTTAGTACATTTGTGTTAGATGTCATGTTGCATGTGGAGCGCAAGATCAGTCTTTTTGCTAATGACACTAAGCCTGCAGACACAGTGGCACAGCAGATAGCATGTCATCTCACAGCAAGAGGTTCCCTGGTTCGATTCTCAGCTGGGGTGCCTTCTGTGTGGAGTCTGCATGTGCTCCATGTGGTCGCATTGGTTTCCTTCGGGTGCTCCGGTTTCCTCCAACATTCCAAAGACATGCAGTAGATGCAGTGAATACTCTAACTTGTCCATAAGTATGAGTGTGACTGTGTGGTGTGGATGAACTCCTGCAGCAGGGCTAGCCACCCGGTGGTATAAACCTTGGCTCTAGATGATTGTCACTGTTGAAGTGACACCCTGACCCATTGTATAAAAATGCAATAAAGAGGTGATGGATGGATGGATGGATGGATGGATGGATGGATGGATGGATGGATGGATGGATGGACAGACTAAGCCTGCAGGACTGCTTATTGATGATGATGAACTAAGTTTCTGGTGAAACCATCTGAGACCAGTATGATAGGCAATTAAAGGGAAGAAAATGTTTCACATGAAAAAACAAAATGAAACACGCTTTAGTGAGAGAAGGGAAAACTTGCAAGTGAGGGACTGAAGGGGTTGCAGACACCAGCTGGATGGGGCAGGGTTGAAGACCGAATAAAATAAATACAATATATTATTATATAATAGAGTGAAGCATGACTTAGCCACCCCCTTAACAACTCTGTTCAGTCTTAGCCTCTATAGAGGTTTTGTACCAAGCAAATGGAGAACAGCTACAGTTGTTCCCTTCCATAAGGGGGACCTTCCACAGCCACAGACCCAGGCAATTACAGACCTGTAAGTCTGACCACCATCATATGCAATGCCATGAAAAGACTTGTCATGGAATTAGTCAATCAGGACACAGGGAACCTCCAAACACTAGACCTGTCTCAGTTTATATTCGTCAAGAGCAGGCCATGCTTACTCAACCTGGTGGATTTTTTGAAAAGGTCAGCAAAGCAATGGATGAAGGCAAAATGGTACACACCACATACCTCAACCTTGGCAAAGCTTTTGACACAATTTCCCACTCAGGCATAATAGAAAAGCTAAACAATCTGGGAATAAATCCCTAAGTCACCCGCTGGATTGTCAGCTGGCTCACAGATAGGGTGCAGATAATCAAAATAGGGGAAGTTACCTCCACAGAATGCTCCAGAGTTATGTGCTGGTACCTGTATTGGTTGGGTTTGGTGTCTACTTTTCTAAAGTAAAAGCCAATACCAAAGGGCTCTGGCTGACTACATTTGCAGATGACTACAAGCTAGGAGCATGCATTGACTTAGCCATCTTGTAGAAAGGTTTTTCTGAAATGAAAAACTGGTGTCAAAATCATGGACTGAAACAAAATGCCAAAAAAATGCATTGTATCCTTTGGGAAATAATCTACCCCATGAAACTAACACATTGACAGTCTACCCCATGAAACTAACACATTGACAATATGCCGTAAGAGTTGGCCTAGTTGTTTGGAATTTGGGAACTTATGTGGACAGTGACCTAACTTTTGACCAATATGTGTATATTGCTGTAAGAAAGCCCTTCTTTATTGCACAGCTTATAATCAAAAGGATTGTGTCTAGAACTATGGATATCACTATCCCCCATTTACTCAGCCCTCATTAGGTCAGTCATTGAATATAATGGTATGTATCTATCCGGACACATGCAACAACTAGAATGCCCACAGAAATACCTGACTAAAAGGATACAAAGCCTAAACAACATGTCCTGCATGGACCAACTGAAAGCCCTGTCACTGTACTCAGTATCCTACAGACTGCTAAAAGGTGACTTGTGTCCTGCATGCAAGGCATCCTCCAACCCATTACTTATATATTTACTGTACATCAGCAAGTCAAATGGTATCAGAAATACTTGGTCTAGAGATCAAAACCTCTTCTGCAACATTACCAGATCAGTTTGGCAGGACAGGTACATTGTGCATAGGATACTGCTGCTATGGAGTAGACTCCCTATTCACGTAACAAAAAGTTAATCCTTGTCCACTTTCAAGTATAACTTAGATCTAGGGATGAAAAACAGGAAATTTAGCTCAGAACTGCCCCCTGTACTACTAATGGACAGATGCTGCACCTAAATGCTGTACCCATGCATGGGTCCCCTCATATTATGTATGGAATGATCCCAGCTATCCACATTAGGGCTAATATATAATTATCAACCATAGATTGGGTAAGGCCAATCTGTAACCAAATGGGATAAGCTGATTTGAGCACAAAAAGGGAAACTGGCTAGGATTAAAATGGCCTTAAAGGCAGCTAGTCTAGTACTTCCCTATGAATCTATGACCCTATATACACACACACACACACACACACACACACACACACACACACACACACACACACTCAGGTTCCATTGGTTTGGTTGTTTGGTGGAGGGGTTTGTTTGACATCTGTTTAATCAAGCACATTTGGTCGCTTATACAGATAGTCGACAAGTGTGCAAGATCGGCAATCTCTGGGTATGGTAATTTTCCCCTTCCCTGGTGATTGTGTGATCTTGGAGTTAGTATATATAATAAGCAGGTGGTGTGGGGGCACAGTGCCCCACAAAAATCAGTGTTTTAAAGTTGCATGCACAGCAGTTGTTCAAATTTTTCTGAGTTTCGGTCTTCAACATATCATATGTATTTTATATATATATATATATATATATATATATATATATATATATATATATATATATATATTTTCTTCTTCTTTCAGCTTTTTCCCGGTTAGGGGTCGCCACAGTGGATCACCTGTCCACTCATGATTGGCAGTGGAGTTTTACAGTGTCGAGTTGCCAGCCTGTTGCCCAACCTTCCACAGAAGGCACACACATGCATACACTCACACCTAGGGCCAATTTAAAGTGTCCAATCCACCTACAGCATGTCTTTATATATATATATATATATATATATATATATATATATATATATATATATATATATATATATATATATATATATATACATACATATATGTATATATAAAATGTGTGTATATATAAATATATTATAATGTAATATAACATACAGTGAAAGAGGGAAGGGTAGGCAGAAGAAAAGGCAGCTGCATAGGAGGGGCTGCAACAAGTGGGAAGACACTGTAGACCATGAGTCCTTTTGTTGGCATTTTTGTACATTCACAAATTCTTACTGCCTGCAGACCCGGGTTTAATTTCTTCAGTTTCTGCCTTTATAATGTCTGATTCAAGTAATAGAACAAAGTTCCTGGGCCACATTTCAAAAGGGGTGCTTGAGCCTATCTGATCATATGTGGGTAAAATAAATAAATCATTACACAGCTCATGTGCTCAGCACTGAAATGTTATTATCATTAATATGATCGCAACTCATATTTCAGTATGTGTTTGCAGCACAATTTTATAAAAATAAAGAAGAATTTCATCAGATGTACATTTGTGTGTGTGTTCTGGTAGCTCAAAAATAGTAACTAAATTAAAAAAAAAGTAACTTAAATAAATAATTCTTCTATGGACACAAAAACTGTGATGTTACCATGAAATTTTGCTTCAGTGAGCATTTCATTTATAATATACTCTAAATTAAATTTTGTTACACTGCCTACAACTAACAGTATTAAACTACTTAATATTTGTGTATTACTGCTTTAGAATATGTTCTGTCTTGAGAGAATTTCATGATCAGCTACAGCATCTGAGCTTTGCTGGTTTATATGTTTTCAGTCAGTGTACTTGAAAGGCTTTATTCACTGCTATATTTATATGTAAGAGGGAGCTGACATCTTTCCACATCTAAAATTACTGTTCCAGATGGATATAACTAAAGACAATTCAGTTTTGAGCGTATAGAAAATAACAAATGTATTATATCACAAATTCATCCCACACAAAATGTCACATGTAGGAGAAGGTGCCCCCTGCAGTGAATGGATCTCTGCATAACACCTGCTGTGTTTCTCCTTCAGTTTGCTCATTATTCAAGCAGTTGGAGATAATGGTTCTCATGAAGTTCTTCTCCTCCTACACATTATCCTTTACTGGCTTGAGTCTACAATTGATAATCCCCCCCAATCAGGCTATGAACACTTATCTTACCTGACACCAGAGTAAAGCCTTCTTGAAAGACGGCATGAAATAGTGAACAGGAAGAATATAAAACAGGTGAGGAGACATACACTCCAGGTAGTAACTAGAATTCCTTGGATTGCATCATTAGAGTGGCAATTATTAGTTGCAGATAATAATTTGCAAAGTGTTCAGAATTTGCTCTGTATTGTATGTTTGTGAAGTTCTTTCATTTTGAGAAGGTAAGCCACTTGGTTTCTCATTGTCAAAGTGTACTATGGGACATGTCAAACAAGTGCAAATTAATAGCTTTGCCATCTGAGTTGACCTCTTAGCGTTTACAGGAAATGAAGTAAATATCTATAAATCTACAGATCACACTGTGCTGAACTGTCATTAAGAAGTTCTGTTTGATGCAGTCTTAAAAGGAGAAAGTAGCAATCAGTCATTGTATTTGTTAAGCAAAATAAACTACTGGGTGCCTTTACTGTTATCAAACCTTGCTCTGTTTTAGGATTACTCAGGGAGTTCCACATCCTTAATTTAACTCCTCTGTCATCTTCAATTTGATGATGTTGAAACAGTAGACATCTCTGTCAAAGATACACAAACAGGTCAGCCATGTAGGTACTTATGAGTATCCCCTCCAACACAGACATAAAAATTGCATGCACACACACACACTGCCCTCTTGCCCATTTATTTAATACAGAGAGGATGTAATAACTGTTTTGATCTGTACAGCCTTGCCACTTAAATGTGATGTCCAGCATCTTAAAACAAGAAACACCACTCTCAGAGATTTGCACCTACATTGAAACTGGTACTCCACTTCCACAATTGTAAATGTACTCAATTCACATGCAGCCTTGAAACAAAGAGTGACAAATACTGCTGACATATTACTTTGTTGCTAAAGAAATTTACTTTTTTTATTTTTATTGCATATATTTATCTAATGTTTATGTTATTTCTTTATGCATTTTACACTCAGTAACTAGATGGGAGGGCTGATCCTGGGGCCCTTTTCAGCAATAACGTGGGCATGGTTGTGCAGTGCAGTGATTATAATACTACAATAATGTACTTCCACATACTATTAAAATTTGCTATAGTATGTGGATTTAGTACAATATTATAAATTACAAAAAACAAAAATACATTACAAGGACTTCCTGGAGATGGCATATAAGCAAGCCATACTGGCTGAATGAATGCAGCTACTTAACATCTTGAAGAGAATTGTAAAAATAGGTTTCTAAAAATTAAATTTATATGGAGGAATTCTGCAGAAACAGTGATGTACTGCATGTTTAATTGCAATATATCAGAACAAAATGCTATAGATGACGTCTCTCAAACTCTTAGATGAAGAAATCTGGGCAAAGCCTAAAGTAATGGGGACAAAGACACAAAAACAGGGGCAGAGTTTAAATATTGCTCTTATCAACTTAGAAAGTTGGTAGAGCAACAGGATTGTGTTAACATGCATTTCTAAAAGATATTAAGTCTGAAACTCCTATGTATATCATTATTTAATGGCTTCAGTCCACATTGATTTGCCAGAAAAACAGAACTTTTATGAGGAGCAGACCAAAAATATGAGGTGAAAATCTCGACAGCTGAGAGGTATGATAGATAACAGCAGATGGATTTCTGTATGACCATTTTAAGAGAAAAACACCTGTGTACTGATTTACAGGACTTATTACCTTCTTGATCCTTATGCTTTGGATATTTGTTTGTGATTTCTTGGTTTAAGGTCGTATTCTACTGACCAGGTGAAAGAAAGGACAATTATTTATTTATTTATCGCAGTTTGATAATTGTATAAGTTGGCTCACCCTTTTCAGCAATGACCTGGGCCCAAATTGCAGGTAGATATTTATACAGAAAATGGAATACACAAAGGAAATGTTGGATGCAGTGCGTAACAGTAGTGTGACCAAATAGAAAAGCACAAGGAATGCAATGACAATAATAGAAAATAACATTTTAATATATAAAACATCAGCAATTTACCTGGCAACAAGTAATAAATGCAGAGAGTATGTAAGTTATGGCACGTAAGCTGGCAAAATGGTTAAGGTGTTTACCTTACTGACACAAGGTGCAGAATTTGGTTCTCACATGGGATAATTGGCTAGGCTTAAAATGGACCACAGGGGCAGTTAGCCTAGTACTAATCTATGAACCTAAATAAGATTTAAACATTGTAACAAATTCAGGAACAGACTGCAACACTTGTAACATAGGTCTTTTTGTTTTAAAGAGCTGCAAGTTTTTTTTATTTTGAGTTCCATATACAAGGGCTTATTTTAGAGAATGGTCTTTCAAAAATGGTGGTTTTAAAATGTGTTTGTCAAGGGAGTTGTTTTCTCCATTGTTCTCCCTATGGGTCTACATTTGCTATATTATTTGTAGCTCAGATTTAAGGAGTGGACACTGACCCTGTATTAAGATTTTTATAAATGAGGGACTAAGAAGAAGAGTTGCTTTACTATTTGAGGGCAGCTATTTAAGTCACAATGCTGACTGCAAATATCTGAGAGAAAAATAGATCTATTTATCTTATTAACAGCAGTCTGTAGTTTCTGTGTGTTGAAAATGGAATGCAAGGTTAATGGAGGGAGGCCATATTCAATTTTAGGAATACGCACATTTCTGGCAAGAGAATGATGTGCAGTTGGTGAAAGCAGATGGGCTATTATATAGCATATACACACACTACCATTGCAAAACTGTCTCAGATGGTCCTAAGTCATAAAGACTCCCAAAATGCCTCAAAGAAAAATCAAGTAAAAACTTTCATTTGTAGTACAAAAGGAATAAGTGCTTTCATCCTCCTTAACAGGACCTCATCAGATTCTGAAAGAAGTTCTTACTTGATTTTTCTTTTTGGTATTTTGGGAGTCTTTATGGCCTAGGACCATCTGGGCCAGTTTTGCAGTGGTAGTGTTTATGTATCTGTTGCCTTAACTACTGCACTCAGAAATTTGGACTTATTCTATAGCATAGTTTGATTTAGTGAGGGTTTTACTAACTACCCTATCTGTATGCTTGGAGAAGGTAAGTGAGCAGTCCAAAGTTAGTCTAAGATAGAATTATCCCCTTTACCTAGCTTTTGATAATAGTTATATTTTTGAGTATCTCTAAAGTGTTTAAGTAATTTTTCCTGGGCGATTTATATTTTGTAATTTTTCTGATGTCTGAGGGAAGTTTGTTCTAGTTAGTTAAAGCAATATTGGAAAGAATTTTTCTCCATCAATCATGTTGAATTTGGAGCTCTGAAAGGATTGTGTTTCATCATCATCATGGGATCTGAGGGAGTAAGGGTAGAATTATTTTCAAGCCTGTGGACTAAAATGAGACAGTAGTGTTCATGCATAAAGCTCAGGGTGAAGGTAGAGAGGAAGATTGTGGCACAGGCTGGAACAGAGAGCAAGCTGTTAATTTTTTTGTAGCGCTATATAGTGATGCTCTAGTTCTGGGGCTAGGAGTATGATCCTGCATGTAGATCAGTGTGTGTATGTTCCTTTAAGAGTTATTCTAGTTAGTGGGCATGTGCATATAAGTACTAAGCACATGCAAATAAGAGTGCCATTTTGTAGTGCGCAGCAGAGGTGTAAGCATACATGTGTGTACTAGTCAATCGGTTCATTTAAATTTAATGTTACTGTTCTCCATCCTGATGTGTTTGTGTATAATAAACTACTTAAATGAACACCCGCCCTAATAGTCTTATTGAATATACACAAGACGAGTGACATGATGTTAGAATGGGATCCAGACTAACACTTCTTCTTCAAGACCATGAGGCAGGCAGTTATAGTTAGAGGAATATACAGCAGTGGATCATCCCTGCTGAAACGACTCGCAAACAGGTCAGAAAGACAAGTCCAGGTACTAAAACTTGTTTAAATTATTTTATACTCAGTGGATGTAAAACAAAGCATTAAAACCATTCAAAACAACATTCTAATTAAAATGTTTGAAATTATGATATATTGATAACAGTACTCAAAATGCTTACAAAAGGGCTTGAAATAACTTCTGAATCTTATAAAATGCATACAAAAGAGAAAACCGTATTTTTTCGCTATGTGTTTCTTTTTCGTATTAACTAAAACTCTCAGAGATATCTGAAGTATGCAAAGTATTTGCAAGTTTGTGCAGCATTACAGTACAGTTATTTCTCATAAAACGGTCATTTCAAAGAGTACAGTTGAATATTTTTTCGAGTACCTGGTGTGTGTTTCTACATAATTCTAAAAACATTTTGTTGGCATGGCAGCAGGATTTTGCAGACTTGCTCCACTTGTATTTGATAATAATGTTGCTGAAAACTGGAAAGTGTTTGAGCAAGAGTATATTTTTTCATAGAGGTTACTTTTTCTGACAAAAACACACATACAAAGGCATTTATTCTGCTTGATTTAGCTGGTTCAGAAACCATTGAAAGGGAACATTCATTTGTGTATGCCCCAGATGACTATGCAGGGGAGGGGGAAAACCACCATATAGTGGTACAGCTGAAACCCGGGAAGATCCTGAGTGCTTAAAACATAAATTTAGAGAAATGTGTAACCCCCAAGTGAATATTACAATGGAAAGGCACACGCCAGGATTCACAAAGCTTCCGTGTAAGAGTTATAACTCTTACACGGAGGCTGCAGTTAAACAGAGTGATGTCAGCATGCTTTGCATATTCATGAGAGCATGCTGAATCACACCTAAGTCTAACACGGTCCGTGTAAGACAGTAGGGGGCGTGTCCATAGGCTGAGCCCTGCAAGCGGACACGCCCCCAGAAGTGTAAAAGTGCCCAAAGTAAACACCCACAACAGAGTCCACGGAAATGTGAATAAACACAACACAACACATGCCCCCACAGACTATGAACATAAAATATATATAAATGAACATGTCATATTTTTTTTTAAATTGTAAAGATGTTTAACCGTGAGTGCGCTCGTTTGCGCGGGCGTGCCCGTAGCGCAGCTACAGTTAGCAGTCAGTGGGAAAGCATATAAGAACTAAATATGCAAAATAAGCCAGGAAGCAATAGCGTAGCGGTAGAGATGTTGGCTGAAGAGCAGGCATTCATGGTTCGAGCCCCACAACACCAATTTTTTTTTTCAAAATAAGCAGGAAACAAGTCCCTGACAAATATGTACACATACAACTCCAATATATGTAAAATGTAATGAAATAGCCCATTTATATTGAAGACATGTGAGGTAACAAAAGAAGAAAAAATGCCAGATGTGCTCATAGCTGAGCTACAGTTTAACAGAGTGAGTGCATGTGCCCGTAGATGAGCAGTGGTTTAACTGGTGCAAAATGAGTGCCCGTAGCTGAGCAGTGGTTTAACATGCTAAATCTATGTGCCCCTAACTGAGCTGAGCGTAATATGCATGCCGATAGCCAAATGAGGCTTAAACCAGCGTACCCCATTTGCGCGGAGCTGCGCACCGTGCAAACAAGCTAACCGACGGGCAATGTTGAGCAAGCCATATCAAAACTGCCTTTACACAGACACACCCCTCAGCATGTCTAGACAGTCATGAAAAATAAAAAGCAGTGGCCAGGTTCGAACCCAGGATACTATACACCATAGTCAAGGTACAGAACCACTAAGCCATGACAGCAGTACCTGTAAATGCAATAATAGCTAATATATAGGAATGAATACAAACTAGAGCATGACAATGCAGGTTTACTGAAGTTGATAGAATTCCAAAATGGCCAATCACAGATATGTGCGGGAAAAACGGACTATATAAGCCCCATAGGCAGAATACACAGCATAAACGATTGTAGAACTGACCTGCAGGCAGAATGACAGGAGTAGGAGAGGGTAGTCGCTTTCAAGCACAGAGGTGGGGTGTTGAGGAGTCCAGGTACATGGTCTGGCTCCTAGTCCATAATCATGAGGCCCAACTCATGCAGGGCCAGGTCCTCTGGGGAGCATACAGGGCTGAGGCGTGGGACCGGTTGGCTCATGATCTCACCAGTGCCACAGGGATTCCAAGGACTGGTGAGCAGGTCCGTCACCACCATGCGGACCTGAAGAGACGCAAGCAGGACCAACTGAACCTTTGGATCCAGGAGGCCCGGCAAACACCCAACGCCCACTACTGAGTAAGTAACATTTAATTATGTATGTAAGAAATTAAACTAGCTGAT
The DNA here is from genome assembly GCF_019279795.1 of Protopterus annectens. Taxonomy (NCBI): domain Eukaryota; kingdom Metazoa; phylum Chordata; order Ceratodontiformes; family Protopteridae; genus Protopterus; species Protopterus annectens. The sequence continues at coordinate 547,334,966 of NC_056738.1, read as the reverse complement.
ATTATGGAGATGTGTATTCCAATATTACTTCATTTATATTACAGCTGCAGGTGTCCGTTCTGCGAACCGCAGAGCCTATGGCGATAGGCTGGTGCGGTTGTGCCACCAGGCAGGTCAGTAATCCACTACCAGTAACTGTAAAGAAATATAAAAGTATGACAGTCAGCAAAAGAGTGCAGTGTAGTCAGTAAGGAATAAAATCTGCAAGTAACAGTGTGAAAGTGTATGCAAGTATTGCTTGATTACAAAAGTGTGTTTCAGCCTGTAAGTTTAACCTAAACATGAAACTGTCCGACATATATTCTGATGCCCTGCCTGTAAGAAAATAGTACACAACCTGCAGCAGGCTGAAAAGTATAGCTGCAGAAGATGATGAAATCACATGTGTGAAATATATCCCTGTGGAAATACTGAAACATGACAGAAGTGAGACTGCTGGAAAGGATTGTAATAACTACTGGTAAAACATGTCAATAAAGCCTAGAAGTACCATCCTGAATAGTAAAATGAAAGCAAGTGAGAGAGTGTGAGAAAGTGTCATGAATCCAGCAATACAGTAGTAATAACCCCTGAATAAAGTATACTGCAGTCAAGACAGAATGAAATGCATGTGAGATTCAAAACCAAACAGCAAAATCTGTTCAAAGTGTTGCTGCATCTGGAATGTGTATCCCAAAATCAGGATATGTTGCTCTCAGTCTGCAATATGCAGATAGGATGTTTGTCTGATATACCAAACATCCACACTTGTCTACAGCTATATAAAGCAAATGTAGCAGGATGATGTAGCTGAACAAAGCTAGATATGAATGTGTATGAAGAACCATAAAATGTATATTGATGTTGCAGTAACAGTCCTATCACCAAGTTGAAATAGTTATCATATAGGAAACTGTAGTTAGAACAGTAGTGTGTATATAACTGTAGCTATTAGAAATGTACAGCATATGTATTGTTATTCAAGGTGTTAATATTACTTTCTTCACCCCACCCTATAACCACATATAACCCATTCCACGTGAAAATGGTATGTGCAATCACAATTAACACCCCTGGACGTTTGTCCTGTTGGGTCATATATATTTGCATGTCTGTTGATGCATCTGCCCTGTTCATACATCCACACCTGATGGCCTGTTGCCATCAATTAACCCTGCATGTTGTTGGACTGTGTATTTCTGTTCAAATTATGCATGTGTTATGCACGCTGTTCAATGGTGTGAATATCTGGGTGTTTGGTTAATGGGAATACTAATGCATGCTGTTACAACTAATTGTGAATGGTATTATATGTCACTAACCCAAACTGTCATGACATAATGCAAAACATAGTACGACAGGGAAGGCGGGTTCCAGCGGACCCACCTCTCCCACCTCAGCTGGCGAGTGCACCTGGCACTAGTGCCGAGTCCGGACCCTCCTCCGGTGGCCCTGTGCCACCTGTGGGTGGAAGCTCTGCAGGGGATGGGGCTCACCCCCCCTCTGCAAGTGTGGCCGGAGGAGAACCACCACTCACCCTCCGTAGCATCCGGACTGTGGTGCGTAGAGAGATTCGGGACTCTGTTCTCGAGCCCCTACACCAGCTCGAGGCACAGGTGGCACAACTAATGGGCATGCCTGTTGCCCTGCCTACACAGCCCCCAGCACAGCCCCATCCTGGGCAGTGAAGGAACAGTGGCAACTGCCTATGGGTGGGGATATCAGTTCCACTGTTGCCATCTGTGGGCTCATGGGCTCTGGATATCCAAACCTCCGTCCCCGTCAATTGCGTAACCCCCCCACACGTGTCATACACCGCCCCTGTATGCGTCTTGTTTGTCTTGTCTGTTTACCTACCCAACCTACCTCCCCAGCTGTACTGACTTCCTTCACCTGACATACCACTCTCACCTGAAGAAAAAAAAAGGGCACTCTGTACCCACAAAAAAATTACGCCCCATACATAGCTGCCCATTCCGCACACATGTCTACTGGACATGGAACCTATCAATTACAATTGGCTGTACAACAAGTATTATTGTTGTCCTGACACCTCTCTCAGGGGTGGAAGGTTTCAAATGTCACACCAAATTACATACATATGCACAGCTGTTGCTGATGAAGAAATGGGCAGCTATGGGCCTTACCTACATCCCTCCTGCACATCCCAAGCTTGTTTCCCTACTGTCTTACCCTCTTTGTGACCCCTTTTTCACCACTTTCCTGTCTCCCCATTTTCTTTTCTTTCAAAGAAAATAGCGCGGGTGTGCGCAAGAGTAAGCACGTTTAAGCGGTTGTGCGTGGAGCTAACCACCAGTGCGCATGCGTGAGCTCCGGGCAAACCAGCGCTAACCTGGTTACAACTGCTTAAAAGTGCCTTAGTCACTTTGATTGACAGGTCCTGTACTCAGTTCAAAAGCAAAATAAAATCCCACTGTGAGTCCCGAACCCAGGACCTTGGAAACAGTAGTCTGCATGACTTACCACTAAGCCATGACTCTTATACAAGAACATTGTGCTAAAATAAATATATCATGTAATAGTAGGAATGAATGTAAAGGGAATATAGATGTGTAGTACACAAAGCATGCCATTTAGAATTACTATCAAAACTAGTGGATTTCCATAATAGTAGTGTGTGAACAGAAACAGCCATGCTAGTTGGAAGCTAGTAGGTAATAATGTCACTATAGCACCTTGCAAGCCACACACATACTCACAGCAGGATAAGCACTGCCCATACCCCACAACCTCTTACAGGAACACATCTGGACCAAGTAATAAAATATGTGGAGCAAAGGCCCAAAACCAGGGACACATTACAAATAATGTTACAACAAACGCAGACAGTTCAGAGAGTAACAGGGTCTGCACTTTGTGGGATGTTTGGAAGGGTATGCAGTCTGAAACTTGAATGTTTGTCACCATATTCTGACTTGAGCCCAGAGTGACTTGCCAGAAAAAGGTGTGCATGAGATATTGACCAAAATATGAGGCAGAAATGTGGACAACCTGCAAATATCTGTACACATGACGGGTCTGACACCACCATATTTGAATAGTTAAGAGCCTAGACATAGCAACAGTGAATGACTTACAGGGATGCCCCACAGACCCCATGTGAAATGTACAAACAGTAGGCAGAAAGGTGTAACACATGCAATGGTAACTATGGAGTCCTGAAAGTATTCATCACTTGCATGGCAGAAAAAGTGTAGTAATACATATGCTCATGCTAACCCACAGTCACAACTGCAGCATACCAGACATTTTAATGGGTGTACCCCACTGATATGTACCATTCCATGAGGCACATAACAGATGAACCTGAAAGTCTCTGGGGCCTGCTCAGCAGCATACTCAAATACCCTAATAGATGTCAAGGCCCACACCATGGCCAGACCACACTGCATGCTGTAACACCCTAGCAGATATAGCAAGCATTCCAAGGTGTGAATGTACATGGAAAATAGGAAAGCTACAGCAGCACACTACAGTCAAGACACCTAGCAGGCATACAAGTAGTGACTGTAAAGGGCAACTATTGAAGCCTTAGCAACAAAGTGCAAGCAAAAGTGAAAGGAAAGCACACACACACACATTAACAGTAGTAGTAGTTGTAGGTGTCAGTGTACATACACAGTTAGTACAGGAAACTGGAGAAATGAATGGAGGAATGTTAATCTACAACACACCTGGAAATATGAGAGAGATACCAACCTTTACACTCACAGAACATTGTCCACAGCATAACAGCATGGTCCCTGCCCTTAAAATCTGAAAGGGCTACGCCTATCTCACATACCTTTTATAGCACTGTTCTGAAATCACAGTGAGAACTGCAATCAGTACACAACTGGCTGCATGCAATTAGCAAATGCTGGCTAACAATTGGTGCAGAGGCCATCACATGGGCATATGCAGATACCTACAAAAGTATGCTGTACTCCCAGTCCACACATGCAATACTTTCATTGCACCCTGAGAAGGACGTGAGAGACAGACAGAGAGAGAGAGAGACAGAGACAGAGACAGAGACAGAGAAAACTGCAATTAAGCAGACACAAACAAATTGTTCAGCAACAGCTACCTGAAAGCTGACAACTGGGAAGTGGAGCAGCAGGACAGAGAACCAGACGGCAACACAAGCAGCTGTGACAAACACAGGTAATGTAAAGTAATACTATAAAGGTCTACATACTGTGAACCCTCCATATGTGTCATTGGTCTGTATCCATATGTATATGAAGATGTGTAAAGGGCAGGGGACATACAGCAACTATCAGTGAAGGCTGTACATACATTTGTATGTGAGAGCATCTATGTGCACATATCAATGTTGGTTGATTGTAGGTTGTAGTGCCATGTACAAAGTAGGTTTCACAGTTATGTATGTTTAGCAGTATGTTAGTGTGTGTATACAGTATGGTAGACAAATATGTTGATATACCTGTCTAACATATGGATACGTATGTATGTCAACATATGTATGTGTATATATATATATATATATATATATATATATATATATATATATATATATATATATGATATGCATATATGTATACATACATAGAGAGAGAGATGTAGGAATACATAGACAGATGTAGATAGAATATTGTACAAACATATCTATGTAATGCACACATACAGATATAGATATATGTAGATACATATACATAGACAGACTGATCTGACTACCTACAGGTATGACTGTATATGACGACCTGCAACACAGCCTGTCCCACCCCTCTGTCACTCACACCCCTCTGTGTCCCCCTCCACATCTATAGCAATATATGTACATCAATATATATATGTGTATATGTATACGGATATATATATATATATATATATATATATATATATATATATATATATATATATATATATATATATATATATATATATATATATATATATATATATATAGAGAGAGAGAGAGAGAGAGATGTATATAAATTCTGAGTGAGGCACATGTGTACAGATGTATTGCAACAGGTGCCTGGTGACAAAGGCATGGAGTGAACACCAGTGTCAAAACCGAGTACCATACCACATTCCAGATCACCTACACCAGTAACCACCAGATATGTGATTGGCTGCCCACCACTGCATGTGTCAGGGGTGAACAGGGTCATAAATGTGTACAATAGTGGCCCCAATGATATTCACAGTGGCACACTATCCCTGGAATACCTGCACATGGTATGTGTCAGCGGACATGGTGTGTCAGCTATGGACATGTAGGTCGGTGTACCCTCCACACCACATAATGGATGCCATGGTATGGACCTCACATGACAGCTACAGATATGGAGAAGGACACAGTGACATGTACAACACTGTGACAATGCACTCAAACACATTACCAATGCACAGTGACTGACAACACCACAGAGTACACATATGCTACCCACATAGAGGTTACCACTCCCGGATTTACATATGTAAGTCACACCCATGACAGATGTCCAACAACCATAGTAACACCTCACACCATCCACAACCTAAATGTCTGCTGTGTGTCGTCCGTGCCACTGCAATAGAGTGCACATGTGGAGGTAAGAGTTCCTACCCACAGATAAGACATACCCTGCAATAAACCACACAGTGTTAAGAAGCAAGACTCCCCATGAGTACATGTCACACATACCCCTGCTGAATGTTAGTCAGATAGGTAATATGCCATATGAGTCACCCTGTGTAACTGTGTGACAGCAGCAGGTACCATCACACCACATGTGTCACAATGGTCAGGGTAGCAGAACAGTATGCTGCTGTAGTCCCAGGGGCAATAGCATATTGTATAGTATTGTATTGTAATGTAATGTATTGTGTTGTATTGTATTGGTATGTTGAGGTGCCTCCTTCGTGGAGTGGAACCACTGCTGCTGTGCGCCAGTGTACAGGTACATATCCTGTAGTCAGGCTAGTGTTACATAGCACTTCTATATGTGTGTTTAGCTCCTGTCAGAGTTTATGTAGCATGCAACTGGGGATACCATCAGGTCCCATTCATGTTGTGTATTCTGCTGTCCTGAGGGTGGCTCTCACCTGGACATCTGTGATGACAGGGAGGTTACAGTCAGCTGGGATAACTATGTCTTATTTTGGGGAGAGGGCGGATGACACCTGCACTGAACCTGTCTGCCACAATGTTGTCGATATCTGTGGTGTCAGTGAAATATTTGTTGTTGTGTACTAACTATGGGCATAGAGGATGGATCCTGACCAGGTTGCTAACATAACTGAAGAAGGCCTTCTGGTTATCTGTAGTGTCCCTCTTGATTTCCCTCTCAAAGTTGCCCATGGATTTTGTATGATGGAAAATAGATCCTTACTAGTGCTGCTCAGACATGCCCTCCCTTTATGGAATTATGCTCTGTCTTGCAGTAGCTTCCATCTTCTGTAATACAATCTGTCTATGGCTGGGGTCCACCAGACAGGATGCTGTCCCTTTGTGGAGAGTGTCTTGGTCATATATGGGATTGCATGATCCATGCATTCTCGGAGATGTCTGTAGAAAGCAATTGTGTAGGGGTCAGCATTGTGGGTTGTATCTGCCACTGGCCCAGTGGGCTGAAAGGATACCATGTCACTGTTACAAAGTGTAAAGTTTGTATCTGTAATGTTATGCACTATAGTCGTTTGTGCTGGTGGTGGAGGTGGGATATGTATATCCAGGGCAATCAGTGTGTGGTCAGCTCACAGTAGTTGATGATGTAGGCCATACAGTACCTAGATACAAACCCCAGAGTGAGGAGGTGCTCTTGACCTGAATCAGTGTTCTGACTGCTGGGGTTTGGTAGTATGTCGTATGGAGTGTGCCAGGTACTGTTGCACAGTTGCTGGCTGAGCACTGATACCTGGCCATCTACATGTGTATCCACCAATAGACAGACAGATGCTACATATGTGAGATATGTTGTATCATAACAGTCGAGTAGCATGTGTAGTATGTGTGCCAAATTCTGCTGACATATATTGCTGATACCAGGTTATTTTCTTTCTCAGGTACATGGCCCACCCGTGGAATCCCACCTACTCCACAGCTGAGGATGAGGAGATACACCAGAGCCTGGTGCGGGATTATGCAATACTCTTTTCCCGCACCAGCCAGAATCAGCAGGAGAGGGCTGCACTGTGGCAAGACCTTGTCCGTCGGGTAAATGACATAGGCACGCATAATAGGACATATGAGCAGGTACAACATCACTGCAGTGATTTAATCAGACATGTCCGTCAGCGTGCGTCGGATATCCACAGGCAACAGGTCGCCACAGGTGGTGGGGTGGCTACACATCCCCCACTCACCAGACTGGAGGGACTACTCATGAGTGTAGTGGCTCCAGTCCACCAGCAACAACAACAGCAGCAGACATGCATTATGATGGAGGCTGGAGCCACGCAGCAGCAAGACAGTGAACGTGCAGGTAATATGCCATATGTATAGTTGACTGTTGTGTACACTGGTAGTTAATGCATGTGTGAGGTGTGTCCTTGGTTTGTAGCTGTCACCATAGTATTTAATGTGCAAGTGTGATATCCTCAATATTAGCAGCTGACCTGTGAAAGGCGACTGTTGTACTACTGACCTGTATCATACTCAGTAACAATGGCACAGTTGTGCCCACTGACATTAGTTTCTTCACGTCTGCAGGACCCTCTGGTATAACAGCAATGCAGCCTATCCATGCTGGTGAGTGTGTATTAACAATTCCTGTAATAGTGTTGATAGTAATAGTACTATTTGGCTCACTTAGTAGTGCTCTTTGTATGCATGTAGGTGTGTCTGTGTCTGTGTGTTGATATCACGCATACTGAGTACTGTACAATTGTGTGAAACTGTGTGCATGTGTGCACCTGTGCATGTGTGCATGTGTGCACCTGTGCATGTGTGCACCTGTGCACATGTGCATGTGTGCACCTGTGCATGTGTGCATGTGCGCACCTGTGCATGTGTGCATGTGTGCAAGTGTGCATGTGGGCATGTGTGCACCTGTGCATGTGTGCACCTGTGCACATGTGAACGTGTGCACGTGTGCATGTGTGCACCTGTGCATGTGTGCATGTTTGCATGTGTGCATGTGTGCATGTGTGCACCTGTGCATGTGTGCATGTGTGCATGTGTGCATCACTGGTAATGTGTAGACATTGTAAACTGTGTTTCCTGTTTCCCTCCCACAGGTTCTGTTGCTGCTCTGGTGTCATGTAGCAGGGAACCTGAATCAGGTGCCGTGGGTACTGATAATGATGACATCTGTGTAATGGCACAGGAAAGTATGCCAGGGTCCGCCATTGGTCAGCCGATTGACAGTACACAGCTGTCGACCCCATCAATGCGCACAGTTATCCTGCCAATACACCCTTTGTCACCAATGTCCCTAGGTGATGGACAGCATACAGTGGGCATTGACCAGGGTAATGTGGTATCTGTGGCACATGCCTCCCCACACAGCAGCCATGGGCATGGCCCAGAGATGGTACCACACAGACAGATGTCCAGGGGTTCTCGTGGGAGCATCCGTGGGCGTACTGCCCCTGTCAGACATGCCCACAGAGGTCTTACAACCTCAGCTATGTTTCGGGCTGTCATGCAGGCACAGTCACGTATGGAACGGTACACCAGACAGGGTCTGAGGGAGCTGACAGCATGTCGCACAGCCATGACTGACAGTATGCGTGACATTGCGGCTGCCATCCGTGATTTCACCGATGTCATAGACAGACATTGTGGGGACATATTAGACCGGTTCCACAACTACATGTCCATGAGCCAGGGCGATGGTGGGCGGTTGAGGCATCGACGTGGCCGTATGCCAGCAACAGCAGCAGCTGGCAGTCGTCGCAGATGACAACAGGGCCGCGGCTGCCCCCGTAGTGCCAGCAGCAGCCCCAGCAATGCTGGGTCTGTGCTGTCATCAGACCGCCCCAGGAGACCACGTGCACGTGGCTCTGGCCAGGCCCGACAGGGATCTGTGTCCAGTCAATGAACACCTGCTTCTGATGACAGTACCCAGTCTGGGTTGGTACTGGATATGGTCCGTAGCACCCTTGCAAGGCACAGGTACCGTGTCCGTGGCCAGAGACACTGATCTGTATGACCTGGCAGGTACAGTCTGTGGCTGTCCACAAACACCAGTATATGGCAGCCATGAGGTGGAACTGTGTGCATCCATACACACATGCGAATTGACAACACCTAGGGCTACCGCATACACGCACACACTGCATCAACATTGCCCCACCTTCTACTGCTGTCCCTCACCAACACACATACACATACATGTCAATTGGTGGTATCGGTGGCTGACTCAGGCATACCAAGTTCACACCCTGTGCATATGATGAAACTGTGCCACCTCCTGCAATCTGTAACAACTGTGCAGGTACAGGTTAACATGTTGCTGATGCACAGGGTGACCACATAGATGTGTAGTAATAGTATCATGTTGTTAACAGTACTGTGTGCTGAATTAATTGTGGGTATATCACAGCATGCCTGATGCAGTAAGTGTGTGATTGTCATGTCCTGTTGTCTACACCCATGGTAAGTACCATAGTGTATCATCTGCACATGTTGGCATACTGGTGGTAATGATGTCAACAGAAGGCTACATACATAGGTAGCACAGGGATAAGGTAATGAATGTAGTAATACACAATGATGGACATGTAAATTGCAAGTGGCATGTTGCCCACACTGGACTCTGCAATGCAGATGTTTGAGGATGTTGATATGTGTGCAGTACTACACGACTGGTACAGGACACACAGGAGCACCCTAGCACTGCATGCTCACATCTCATACCATGCTAGACAGCCCCAACACACATAACTAACTGTCACAGGAGGGAGAGTCCCCATATATGTCAGGGATACTGTGGTGGCAGGCCAGGTAGCATACATCCTACTAAGTATGGAACCACTGAGTGAAGGCTCAGTGTCTGTTATTTGACATGTGTATTACTGCAGGTATGAGCACATGGGTTTCCATCCAGTTATTGTACATCCTGACAGTACATGGTCTGTACACTTGTGTGCACTGAGACTGGACCCTAGCCATCTGACCCGTGTATTTCCATGTACATGTGCATAGTGCCTGCATATTTGCAGTGTTACCTACTGGAACTGGTACAGCTTGTTTGTTGTACAATGGACTACATGCAGCCCTGTTTACTGTAGCTTTGTTTGCATGCATGTTTGCTTGCAATTACCCTGGAATACTGATCACACCTGCAATGCATAGTTATAGAGCTTCTGTGGACTCCTAGTGCCATCTGCATAGCTTACTATATGTATGTCCATGTCCCACTTGACAGGATGTCACTGTTTGTCCTGTTCACATGTACATTGCCTGTGACACAGTGCATATGACTTACCTGGCATGTGTCCACGTGAGCAGTCATATATGCTACTGCTAACTAATCACAGGCACTACACCTTCACATATTCATCTTCTGTTGAACTACCTGCTTCACTAGGGACGGCCTGCACCTGTCACCCCTGGGCTTTCAGATATTGGCAAAGGCTCTTGCTACCCCCATAGTGCCTATGTTAGGCAAGGCTCAAATGACAAACCCACCTTCATAGGTATCACAAGGGATAAGAAACTAAGAGTAATGCTACCCAACGCCAGAAGTCTAAACCTCCAGATGCATGCACCCAAAACACTCCTTGGCATGGAGAACATCGATATCTGTGCAGTAACAGATGCCTGGTTCAGGGCTACTGAGAGCACACCAGCACTACCAGGTTTAACCTGGTTGATTTCTTTGAAACAGTCACCAAGGCCATTGACGAGGGAAGGTGGTTCACACAGCCTACCTGGACCTTGCAAAAGCCTTCACAACAATACCCCACTTGGGCATTCTAGAGAAGCTCACCAGCTTAAATATAAGCCCCTATGTCACTAGATGGATTGCACAGTGGCTCAAGGACAGAACCCACATGGTTAGAATTGCTGGAGCCATGCCAGACTCCAAACCAGTTACGAGTTGTGTCCCACAAGGCTCAGTCCTGGGACCTCTCTTGTTTGGTATATATTTATTGGAGGTACAGGCCAACATGGATGGACTGTGGCTGACCAAATATGCAGATGACTGCGAACTGGCCACCATAATCGACTCTCCAGCCGACACAAGCATCTTCCAAAGGGGCATCATAGAAACAGACAACTTGTGCCAGAGCCATGGCCTTCAGCTGAACAGTGTTTAGAAAGGGGAATGTGCATCCTGTAGTCTGTTCACCTAGTTGCCAAAAGGGACATTGTCCTCACACACACTAACCCCCCTCAGCCAAAAACACACACTTGCCATTTGCAGGATTCAAACCCCTATCTGACTATGTTATGACACTCAAGACGGACACATTAGCAGAGTGTGCTATTCACATTACTGGGAGGTTTTTTTCTCTTGCTGTACTTATAGGGTGCTGACATCATCAGTGTTTAGAAAGGGAAATGTGCATCCTGTAGTCTGTTCTCCTAGTTGCCAAAAGGGACATTTCCCTCACACACTAAACCCCCTCAGACAAACACACACACTTGCCATTTGCAGGATTCAAACCCCTACCTAACTATATTATGACACTTGAGACGGACGCATTAGCAGAGTGTGCTATTCGCATTACTGGGAGGTTTTTTTTCTCTTGCTGTACTTATAGGGTGCTGACATCATCAGTGTTTAGAAAGGGAAATGTGCATCCTGTAGTCTGTTCACCTAGTTGCCAAAAGGGACATTGTCCTCACACACACTAACCCCCCTCAGCCAAAAACACACACTTGCCATTTGCAGGATTCAAACCCCTATCTGACTATGTTATGACACTCAAGACAGACACATTAGCAGAGTGTGCTATTCGCATTACTGGGAGGTTTCCCTTCTCTTGCTGTACTTATAGGGTGCTGACATCATCAGTGTTTAGAAAGGGAAATGTGCATCCTGTAGTCTGTTCTCCTAGTTGCCAAAAGGGACATTTCCCTCACACACAATTAACCCCCTCAGACAAACACACACACTTGCCATTTGCAGGATTCAAACCCCTATCTAACTATGTTATGACACTTGAGACAGACACATTAGCAGAGTGTGCTATTTGCATTACTGGGAGGTTTCTCTTCTCCTGCTGTACTTATAGAGTGCTGACATCATCGGTGTTTAGAAAGGGGAATGTGCATCCTGTAGTGTGTTTTCCCAGTTGCCAAAAGGGACATTTTTCTCCCACAGACTTACACACACACCAACCCCACTCACACACACTGAGCATTTGCAGGATTCAAACCCCTACCTATCTATGTTATGAAACTTGCGACAAACCTATTAGCAAAGAGCGCTATTCGCATTACTGGGAGGTTTCTCTTCTCCTGCTGTACTTATAGAGTGCTGACATCATCGGTGTTTAGAAAGGGGAATGTGCATCCTGTAGTGTGTTTTCCCAGTTGCCAAAAGGGACATTTCTCTCCCACAGACTTACACACACACCAACCCCACTCACACACACTGAGCATTTGCAGGATTCAAACCCCTACCTAACTATGTTATGACACTTGTGACAGATGCATTAGCAGAGCGCACTATTCACATTACTGGGAAGTTTCTTTTCTCCTGCTGTACTTATAGGGTGCTGACATCATCGGTGTTTAGAAAGGGGAATGTGCATCCTGTGGGGAGGCAGACACCAAGCACACTCTGGCTAAGCTGTCATTCCCTAGGGCAAACAGCCTAGTGTTGACCTCTACACCCATATGTTTAATTGTCAAATGCACATTATTTGTTGCTGATAGACTGTTTGCACATCTTTATTGCCATAGCATTCCCTGTTTGTATGAACAACTTGTGCATCTGTGGAAGATGTTTGCATATGGGAGGGATCCACTATATCACGTATGTCTCTGTAGTCATTTAACTGTGTGCACTGGGCAGACTGCTGTAATGTGGTTGGTTCCTGGAATAACACATAAAAATACCAGATATGTGTGTCCAACTGCTAAACTGAGATTTGGCCTAAGTGTGTGAGCATGCCCAGTTCAGCCTTCCCATGGCATGTTGTCTGACATATGTCTCATTTATCAAAGTGTGTGAGCATGCCCAGTGTGAGCATTCCATATGTTGGACTCTGCAGCCCACCACATTTGTGGATGAGTGTGAACTTCAACAAATATCACCCGTTTATGGTTGTGTGTTGTGTGTCATGTTGTGTAGTTACTGTACAACTGCTTTGTGTGTGAACACAACAGGATTATACTGTGCCTGCAGTGTTTGCATGGGATACTTTGCATACAGTTGTCAACATCCTTTCACACTGACCTAACACTGTAGTACTGTATAGTGTACTGGTAGTACTTTGACTGTGGTGGACAGTATCCTGGGCTTTAGTGCTATCACTGCTTTACATTTCGATAGTGGGCACAACAGCCTGGTTAGGGGCCAGTTGTGTACATCTGACCATGTTGCATTCTGTTCAGATATGAACTACTTAAACCAGGCTTGTCCAACATTGGTAGTGTATTCCACAACATAGGTGTACATTTGCAAACACTAGCGATGTGCCCTAGTCCATGTCTAATGCTAGTTGGAGAGTGTGTTTGTCCTTCAACACACATTGTAAGTGGAGTTTGCCATGACATATGTCATGGTTAGTATACTGTGCCTCTGTCTACCTGTGACATGACAGTGATACCCAGGATAAAGCTACCATCTCCCATCCACTCATCAAGATTCCTATTGAGGAAGATTGATAAGTGACTCTATGGGTAGCCTGTACTGGGGGTTCACTCATGGGTGGGGTGGCTTCTGTGTTATGGATCATGCAGTACAGCTTGTCCTATGTAAGTCAGTGCTGGGGTTCAGGTCTCTCATGTGCATAGCTCACTGCCATTCAGATTGTACAAGGTGCAGCATGTTTATTGATACCAGCAACACAGGCAACACATGGCATCTGTGCAAGCTCTTTGATACTCCTGGTGAGGTACTGTTGGGGACTTTACGGTTGATGGAGGTGTCTGCTGAGGTACATCCCACAGGGGCTATTGTAGTCAATTGTACCGCTGATGAAGGATGACTGCAGAGCCACAATGACCTCCCCTTATCTAGATCTGACAACCTTCATGATTAGGTGGGTATATGGTATGTTTCTGTAAACACTACAGCACATGTTTGTCCAATGCAGGATATCTATCACCTTGTGTCCCCAGGTCTCTCATTACATGTTAACTACATAATGGGTTAACACCTATGTGGTAATTGGTGGGCACTTACTGTATATCCACAGGGGTTGACTATATACGTTTCTGCAATTAGCTTGCTGACATGGCTATGGCACCAGTTGTCTGTTTCTATGTGGCCCTTTTGTGGGATGCTTGTGTCAGCTGGTGGATCATATGTGGTGAGCAGTTTGTAGTCCTCTGCAAACATGTTCGGACACAGTCCTTCCATGTTTGCCTGTACCTATGGGACATATATACCAGACGAGGGAGATCCCAGGACCAAGCCTTGTGGGATGCCAGTTATATCTGGTTTGTAGTCTGACATGGCTGCAGCATGTCTGACCATGTCTGTTCTGTCCTTGGTCTGGTTTGCAACCCTCTACTGACATAGGGGTTTATATTTAAGCTGGTGAGCTTATCTATAATGAACACGTAGGGTATTGTATAGAAGCCTTTGCAAGGTCCAGCTACGCTGTGTGGACCACATTGCCCTCATCAATGACCTTAATGACTGTTTCAATTGAGTCAAACATGTTTAGGGGCAGGATCTGCACTTAAGAAAGCCACACTGGGTAGGGTCCGGTGTCAGTAGGTCCCCAATATCTTTATGTCTGTGGTACATGCTGATCCTTTCCATAGCTGTGCAGACCGAGCTTCTCAGGATTCTGGGGTAGTAGTTTTCAGTATCCATTCAGGCAACACCTTTGTTGAGAAGGACCACTGTTGTTGTACACTGCTCTTTGGGTACATATTCTGTGGTAAGGCTGACATTGAGCAGTAGTGTGGTTTGGCATTCCATTCATCTTGGAGTCCATGTTGCACTAAGCCCAGGACACCATCTCATACCATTGCTGCTGTGTGTTTTGCTTTGTAGATGTTGGCTGTTACCTCAGCATCTGCAATGTCAGGGGCCAGCAGTCTGCTGGGATAGATATTCTGCATTCGGGGGTTTGCACTGCACCTGTCAGGATGTATGTTGGCAATATGTGTGTGTGTTTGTGATATTTGTGTGATTCAGAGCATATCTGTGAATTCCCAACATGGTTCCTACCATCAGTTGTGAAAGCCTTGGGATTATCCTTAGTGTCCTGTACAATTTGTATCTTCATAGGTTCATAGGTTCATACTAGGCTATCCACCCTAGGGCATTTGTTAGCCTAGCCAGAGTGTGTGTGGCTTTTGCCACCCCTTGCTATGTGAATATTATGGCCATTTATGATTTGCTTTGCTGTGCCTCTGTCTGGACATGACACAGTGAAGACCCCAGTGTAACTCTACAATCATCCATCCACTTGGCAAGATTCCTGTTGAAGAGTGTCAGTGAGGGGCTCTGCCTAACATGGAGTGGGATTCTGGTCCAGGGTGTGGGGAGCCTCTGGATTATGTATCTGTCCCACCAGCACATCCTATTTCATTATTTGTTGAGGTTGACATCTCTCACTCTCACAGCTCCGATGGATTTGAGTTTTCTGGGGTGGAGCATGTCCATTACTCCTGTGTTGGGCATGGCCTTCTACAACAGGCATGCAATGCCTCTGTGTAGGCAGTATGTGACTGCATTCAGCTGGGGTGTCTACAGCCAGGCAGCATATGACATATATTTGAGACCCTTTATCCTCTTGGTGAGGTACCTTTGAGGTCTTTCTAACTGCTGCAGGTGTCAGGTAAGGTACATCCCATATGAGGCATTGTACTAGATTATGGGTGTGATTAGAGAACAGTATAGGGGCACAATGACCTCTGTTGACGTAGATGTGAATCCTTTCCTGATACGGTGTCAAATGTAGACAGTCTTCCTAGCCACATTGGCAATGTGGGTGTCACATAACAGGTTACTGTCCACTTGTGTCCCTAGGTCCCTGGTTACTCCTTCCATACATAATGGTTTACCACCTATGTGGTAATTTGTGGTACCTTGTTTGGTATTTGGTGGGACATTCATACTGTCCAGTGTCTTCAGGATGGCTGGGTGGGGTTCCTGTGTGTGAGAGTGTGGTCTGTAGCATGCTACAGACTGTACAGCAGTCTTGCCTACAGTTAGTTGCACATGGGTGGACTCCAATGCCTTGTGCATTGTCAGTTACCTGGACGTATGGGTGTCTGTGCTGAATATGGATACTCACCCTCCTTTTATGTTTTGTTCCAGGTTTTGGGGCCATGACACATGATACGTGGTATAACCTGGTAGTGCTGGTGTGCTGTCAGGAGGCTTGCAGCAGGTTTCTGTCACTGCACAGACATCGATGTTCTCCATACTGGGGATGGCCTTGGGAGCATGCATATTGGGGTTTACACATCTGGCATTGGTCAGCATTACCCTTATGTTTCTTTCCACTTATGTTTTCTAGGGTGGTGGGTCAGTCTTTTCAGCCTTGCCTACAAAAGGCTCTATGGAGGTGGCAAAGGCCTTATCCAATATTCAGACGCCCAGGGGTAACAGGTGCAAGCCATCCCAAGAACAGCTGCGTGGCTTGTCAAGCTTGACATCCCAAGCAGACAGACATTGGATCCCCTTGGAATGACACCAGTAAGTGTGCCACTTGCTATGACTGATCATTCCGTGTTTGTACTGTGGCATTATTCTTGGTAAGGGTAGGATGCTGCAAACGGTGAGTGTCATACCGGCCTGGACTACATAATCAGAGAGCTCATCTATGTCTCTTTTCATGTAGTCTAGGGAGGTACATCTCAGGTCATTCACACCAGCATGGACTATGACTGCATCATATTTCTACTTGCTTTGGAGTGACCTGCATACTTCTGTTATGTGGCGTATTGTGGCAGCCTACAGGCAGCTTACTGTACCCTTTCCCTTGTTCAGTCTGGTGTGCGGGACAGCAGTGTGTCTGACTATGGAGTCACCTGTTACAACTGTATCAGGCATGTTGTTTCTCCTTCTGGCCTGTGACTGTTTGGCACACCAGCTTTGTGTACTATGTGTTGCATGTGCTATGTTTGGAGGTTGTTTGATTGGGTGTCTGCTTTAGAGGCCTCTGTTGGTGTGCTATGTTTGTAATTTGTGCCTCCGGGAATGTTTTTCTGTGTTTATGTGTTTGGTTTGCAGTTGTGATAGGTCTATGTGGGACTGTGTTTGTGGTGTGTGTGGTTACCTTCTCCTCCTGACTAGTTTTGGGAGTACTGAGTTGAGGGAGCTCAGCCTCAAGTTTGGATAGATGGTTGCATCTCTCACATATATTTGTATTTCTTGGGTGGAGTTGGGGTTGTCTGTGTACTTGGGGCAGGTGTAACATTGCCTCAGGATTCACAGATTCAACTTGTTGTGGCTGGCCTTAGTGGATTGTATGTGTGGACAGATTTTATTGCCATACTACTGATCAGTGATTACTTCATTGTTTATGTTTGCTCTATCATGAAGTAGCTTCCTCATTCTCTTGCATGGTTTGGTTATGGCTGGTGTCCACCATGCCAGATTCCTGCGTGTATGGCATTGTGTCTTGTTTTAATTTAGGATTGCATAATCCAAGCATTCCTGGCAGTGTTCATGGAATGGCTGTATTACAGGTTCTGAGGTGTGGCCCATATTTTGCACCTGCACAGGACCTTTAATGGATTCCACATCAGTTTGGAGGAGTGCAAATATTGCTTAACACATGTTTTCCACTGTGGTTTTCTGGCCAGGGACTGTGGTCAGGATTTGTATATCCAGTGTGATTACTCTATGGTCTGGTTTTACCAGTGAGCAATACACTTCTCATCTTGCCATCCAGTACCCATGTTGCTGATTATCACATCCAGTATGCTTACCCCTCTTGTGGGAGTGGTACGTTGTTCCTGGGCCTTTTGGTTTATGGATTCTATGAACTTTTGTCCTACACTGTTGGAGCTAGTATAATGCTCCCAGTCTATGTCTGGGTATTTTCAGTCACCCAATATAATGTGGTTTGGAGGACTTGATATATTCATGTATTCCAGCATAGGCCAGGTGCAGTTCCTGGTGTTGGGACAGTAGTCTGTAGCAGGCTATAAACTGGGGGGCAGTTTTAGCCACTGTTACTTGACCATGGCTAGTCCATGCTGCTTATTGTTGTGGTACCAACATGGGGGTGTGGTTATCCTTGACAATTCTTGCTAGTCACCCTCCTTTTGTAGCTTGTTCCATGTTTTGAGGCTGTACAGCACAGTATGAGGTGTAACCTGGTAGTGTTAGGGTGCTGTTGTGAGCCTTGGCTCAGTTTTCTGTTACAGCGCAGATATCAACATTCTCCATACTGGGTGAGTTTAGACTGCATGCATCTTGCTGTTTTGACTTATCCCTTATCTTATTCTTATCCCTTCTGATACCTATGGAGATAGGTTTGTGTTTTGAGCCTTACCTATTCAGGGCACACTGTGGATAACAACAGCCTTTGCCAGTATCCATACGGCCTGCACTGATAGGTGCACGCCAGTCCTAGCAGGTGGTGCATCATGTCATGCTCAGCATGTCATCCCAGACTGGCACACATTGGATCCCCTTTGACTAACTGCAATACTTCAGTCAATTATTGCACTTGATCATCTCATTGTCATGTTGTGGCATGATGCTTGGTGAGGGTAGGATGTTAGTCAAGGTCCTCAGGTGTGCATATAGTACATGGTGTTACATTACTTAACACATAGCATTCATGCCTCAGGTGGTGCTGCAGGGCTGCCTCTGTCGGATGCGCATATTACACTTCCCTGTACATGTTTGAGAGCAGGTTGTGTCATGTTAGGCATCCCTGTTACTATATGAGTGAGTCAGAGAGGGGTATCATTCCCAGGGTTCCTACTGAGCCAGTGTATGTGCTATCCGTTGCCTCTTTGCCAAGGCCAGGGCATACTGGGCACGCCTCCTTCTGCCTACTGGGGCAGGCTCAGGTTGTTCCTCCTCCGAGTCACGCTCTGCCTGTGATGGCCTTGGCAATGGTGGGGGCTGTTTGGGGCCCGGCCCTATGCTGGTCCTGCTGCAGCTGTTTTCGCAAGATCATATTATGTAGCATAGCACATACCATGACAATTTGGGTACATGTAGTTGGTGTGTACTGCAAGGCTCCACCAGATGTGTCCAGACACCGGAACCGTGACTTGAGCAGCCCAAACACACGCTCTATTACATTACGTGTTTGTGCGTGTGCCTCATTATGGCGTTCCTCTTCAGGTGTGTGTGCGTTTCTGATGGGTGTCATCAGCCACGGCTCCAGTGCATAACCTGCATCCCCCACTAGGTGTCCATGCAGGATGTCCCCATTGGCAAATGTCTGGTACAGCTGCATCAAATGCCAGATGTGGGAATCATGGTAGCTCCCAGGACAGCCAGCACACACATTCATTATTATGCCCTGGGCATCACACACGACCTGGCAGTTGATGGAGGGGAAGCCCTTGTGGTTGATGTATGCCCTACCCCGCTCACCGGCTGGTGCTTTGATGCATATGTGCGTGCAGTCTATTGCACCCACTACCTCAGGGTATTCTGCTATTTGTTGGAAGAGACGCATATTGCTGGCCAATACCTCATGGGCATTGGGGAAATATACATGATCACCGACATGTGCTGACATGGCATCCAGGAACTGGTGCAGTACCCTGGAGGCTGAAGCCTGTGATATCCCCATCATATCACCAGTTGGTCTCTGGAAGGTACATGTTGCTAGTATTCTTAGGCCAACACATACCTTGGTTTCCACTGGGATGAGTTCCCCTCTGTTGGTTCTGTGTGTGACGCATGGCCTGCACAGCTCCACTATTTGCTGCAGGAGGTCTCTGTCCACTCTATAGCTCTACTATCTCCAGCTCATGTAACCCGTGGTAGGTGACCCTGGGCCTGTACACTCTTCTCCGTCTCCTCACTGTGGGTTGTCTGGCAGCATCTGCATTGTCACCACCCTCAGCAAGTCGCCTATGTCTCATTATGACAGCTATGGCAGCCCCTAACATTTCTGCTCTGAGTTCAGCTTTTTCAGTTTTCACTTCTGATAACTTAACTCCTGTCTTGCAGTGTCTCTTGAGAGAAACATCCTGCACTGCTGTTTGCAGAGTTTTAAGTGCTGGGCTGGGCTACTATTCTGCCTGTGTAATTGCCTGCATCTAATTGTTTTCACCTGCTAGCTCCAGCAGTATTCCCTGCTAGCTTCCTACTAAATCTGTTGCTTCCTTTTTCCTTTCTGTTTCCTCAGGGTGGAGCCATGTGTAAACCAGCAGAAACACGCTCACAGTGGCTTACACGCGCGCACACATACTTACACGGTTCTGGTTCTGCTTATTCGGATTAAAACGCGTGCACACCCATGCAAATAGTGTTAACCATCTCCCAACACGCTCCCACATGCTCAGTCTGCCTTACATGCGTGCACACTGCCTTACTCGCGCTTCATGGCGTGCACACGTGCGCATACACATTCAGCAAGAAACTTTGGTGTAGGCAACAGTGTACACCTTCCATTTCTTGACTTTCTCATGCTTAGTTAGTGGCACACCTCTTTCCATGATATCTGTCTGACATCTGTCATGTAACTCTGACCTCCAATGAACTGTATTTCTTTCTACCATTACCCCCTGTGATGTCACCTATCTCCTACTCTGTTGCTCCCCCTTCTGTAACTCTTACACTACTCAGACTGTGCTCATTTGCTATGTGACAGTGGAATTCAGTATCCTTACACTCATTTGCATCAGATTGCCTACTAATGCCTAGTTACATGTCTTAGACTCAGCTTCCCCCCTTAGCAACCACTACACGGTGGCCATGTTGGTTTTGGTCTGCTGGTCCCTGCATTGACATTCCATGTATTGCATAAAACCTACATTTGTAGGTTTAAAACCTTCGTTTTTATGTTCTATACAGCGCAGCCCGTTTGCGCGGGGCTGCGCTGGGTTTAAACATCGGCAATCGCCGAAAAAAAATTATATTTTTAATATATTTGCATCAGGTTACTTTGCCAATGGCCACATATTTGGCCATTGGCATGCTGCCTGACACATATGCACCCTTTATTTGGAGCTGACATGGCTCCATTGCAGTTTTGGCAGAAACGTACTCAGTTGTCAACTGAGTACATTTCTGCAGCTAAAAAGGCTCTTACACGGGCTGTTCTGGGCTTCTTGGATCGCTAATCATCCTCATTTGCATGCTATTCGGCTGCAAGTGAGGTGATTAGCTTATCCACGCCCACTCCGTGTAAGAGCCGTTTTAGCTTGTCTCTTACACGGACTTTGGGCTGTTCCTGGATCGCGAAGGCTGCATGGAGTCTTACACTACTCTTAGACTCCGTGCAAGCCTTCGTGAATCCGGCCCACATACTTTACACAAGAGATCAAAAGCCTGGTGAAACTTTTGCAGCATATATAACTGACTTGAGAAACAAGGCAAAAATGTGTAGAATTGGTGATTTAAGAGATGAGTTGATAAAAGATGGGCTTCTGTCTGGTATTAAAGATGATGCAGTGAGAAAAAAATTGCTATGAGACAGTAATTTAACTTTGAATAAGGCCACAGAGATTTGTCTGATATATGAGCTTACAGAAAAGCATACTAACATGCTTACAAATAAGAGATGCATGCTTCCAATGCCTTCCACTGCTAATGTTGATAGTATGCAGCATGTTGTTAAAAGAAGGAGATTGATTCCAAAGATGCTGTAAATTTATTGAAACACGAAGAAAATTAACGCTCTTAGACACACTTGCGTTTTCGTCCTTTCCAAATCCAGGACTTCATCAGATTACAATAAAATACATCAATTAGCACTTTAAATATACGTAAAATATTCAAATTAAACCAATCAAATAAAATGCATCATAATTAGGCTAATCAAAAGTGTTCCTGCCTCATTAATATTAAATTAAACATTATTAACCTTGACAATATAATATATAGTTATAAAGTATTCCCTATTGATGCAATGTTGCTAAATATGTTATATATATGTTTCTTTGTGGGTTTTGTATCTTAAAAAATTATTTTCTCAATAAAAAACTTTATTTTTTAAAAAATTAAATATTATAAATACCTAAAAAGAATGTTTCCTTAAATATTTATTTTAAAATAATGGATGTTCCTTCTATCCTTTCGTATGGTAATGCTGCCATCTGCTGGACATTTATTTTATGTCATTAAATTAAATCTGTGCAGCTCTTAATTTTAACACAGGGGTTAGGGATGTGTGTTCATTTAATCCAGGTTTTCTCGTGGTATCTAGTTTAATTTGCCACCATAATTCTTTGTAAGCTAACCACTCTTCCCATAAACCTCCCCTTGTTTCTTTCTTAACCTGTTCTATCACAAAGAATTCAAACTTTCCTTCTACACATTCTTTCATATGTCTATATAGTGCATTAGTTTCCTTGGCTTTCAAGATATCATAATTATGTTCATAAATCCTCTTCCTCAGAGCTCGTTCTGTTTTCCCTATATAAAATGAACTGCATTTTTTACAATGGGCCAGGTATACAACTCCTTTTGTTTCACAACTGTAATATGCTTTGTTTATTATAGTTCTATCCCTGCTGGTAATATGTATCTCGTTGGTGTTCATCATAAATTCACATTGGTTACAGTGGCCACATTTAAAACTCCCTGTCCTTTTCTGTCCATTTATTGTACCTCCTCTGTAATCAAAAACATTATTTTTGGGATGAGATTCTAAAATTCTTTTCACATTCCTTGCATTTTTGTACACTATTTTTGGGATGGTATTGTAAATATTTTCCATGTCAGTAAATGTGGAAAATTTGTCCCATTCATTCCTAAATACTTCACTAACCTTTATATTGGCCGTATTGTATTCCATAACAAAAGCTTGCTCATAGTTGTCTTTGTTTATTAAATGGCTAGGTGATATACTACCTAAATAATTTTCAATTTTCTTACCCTTTATTGGTTGAATATATAACATATTTAGCAACATTGCATCAATAGGGAATACTTTATAACTATATATTATATTGTCAAGGTTAATAATGTTTAATTTAATATTAATGAGGTAGGAACACTTTTGATTAGCCTAATTATGATGCATTTTATTTGATTGGTTTAATTTGAATATTTTACGTATATTTAAAGTGCTAATTGATGTATTTTATTGTAATCTGATAAAGTCCTGGATTTGGAAAGGACAAAAACGCAAGTGTGTCTAAGAGCGTTAATTTTCTTCGTGTTTCAATAAATTTACAGCATTTTTGGAATCAATCTCCTTCTTTCTGGACATTTGAGTTTTTACTAGTATTTTTGTGGTGAGAAGTGGAGATTTTATATTGGTTTTGGTTATCCAGGAGATGGAAGGAGCGACTCCTAAAGATGATACAGGGGAATCACGTAGGCTGATAGGTCAGCTTACGCAATTGATAGACCTGCTAACCCCACTATGTCATTCGCTTTGCGACCGTAAACGCGAATTAAGCAATACAGAACTGGAAAGAAACGAAGGGTTATTAGGAGCCAAACCCAAGAGAAAACGCAACCGGAGTGGTAGTTTGGAGCGAGAGCGTGGAGCGGATGAACCGAACGGTGATTCGTTCAACCCAGGAGTTACACCAGCGGTGTTTAGACAGAATGAAAATCAAAACGAACATTTCCAGACTGAAGCATTGGATCCAGTACAAGCCAGGAACAAACATGATAAGCCTTCCACGAGTAAGGCACGTGAAGGTACTTTAAATAATTCCTTCCACAATTCGTGGAAGAAAAAAGATACCAGAGACTGGTTGAAATTGCCTTTTAACATTGACTTTGACAAAGCAAGTGGATTGAAATGTGGTGTTGATTTAAGTTATTCTGGTAAAATTGATAAGTTATCTAAGCTAATGTTAAAATACAAAACACTAACTATTGAAAATGAATACCTGACAGAGTGTTTGAATAGAAAAATAGTCCCAAAAGGACTAAGGCTATGGAAGTACCTGAACAATGTTGAATCAGGGTCAGTTTAATCAATGAGGGTTAGAAATTTTAAAATTAATTATTAATGAAAATAAACGATTGCAGGAAGTTTTGAAAAAGGAAATAGAAATTTTAGATGTTTGCACTAAAGAATACCTCATATTTGAAATTAGAGAAGAGAGAGACAAATACTATAAAGTAAAAGGTGATACTGACTTAAAATGTAAAGAAACAGTTGAAAGAAAAATAAATAAGTTAAAGAGGGATATTGGAGAATACGAAAACAATAGCCACTATTCCAAACCACCTCCCATTAAACGTGGAAAGCACGGTTATTACACCTACCAGGATGAACAATCCTTAGGCTTTGACACTAGGGTCAACAAAGTATTGATGGAAGATGATTATGAGAATGAATTCCCACCACTAAATAGGGAAATACAAAATGGTAACAGAAATTACAATGAATTTCAAAATTTTCAAAGAAGGGGGGGGGGCAGAGGAAGGCATTACTATTAATGCATCCGAACCCCTCAATCAATTCTAATGAGAATAACATAACCATTAATGGGGTTCAACACACCTTCAATAATTTTTCTATATATAATTTTAGTAATATAACACCTAACAAACAACATTTCCATCTACTAAACAAAGGATTCAAATTTATTCCCGCTGTAAAGGGAGAATTAGTAAACACTATAATAGACATGAAGTTGTTTCTCAGGAAAATCAATTTGGA
Organism: Protopterus annectens; assembly: GCF_019279795.1. NCBI lineage: Eukaryota > Metazoa > Chordata > Ceratodontiformes > Protopteridae > Protopterus > Protopterus annectens. The sequence goes on along the minus strand of NC_056738.1, from coordinate 547,310,177 downwards.
AATGCTTTTTTCACAACATAGCAAGTTAGATCCACCTCCTCAGAGCTTGTCTTTGACCCGTAAAAGTATCTACAACCCTCCCTTGCACCCACAAATTAGGAATCTGGAAATCATGTTAGAAAAAGAAATTAGATACACGAACAAAATGTTTATGATTTCAATCTTTCTAAACAAGAAAATGAGGTATTAAAAGAACTTAAAATGAACAATGAAACAAGAATCATGAAGCCTGACAAGGGAGGTGGGGTAGTGTTTATGGATAATATAATATACGAAGGAAAAATGAACTGCATGTTAAGGGACACTACCAGATATAAAACTGCCTCCTTGAATGAAATGAATGTGGCATACTACAAGATAGATAATCAACTTAATGATATGGTTTTTGAGGGAACAATAGATAGGAAAACTTATGAATTTTTACATGTGGCCAAACCAAAAACTCCCATAATTTTTGGGATACCTAAAATCACCAAAAACATGGAGGACCCACCACTGAGACCTATTGTCTCAGCGGATGGGTCCAAAACACTTCCATTAGCAAAATTTGTGGACAGTAAAATAAAACACATATGTGCTGAAAACCAATATATATTGAAGGACTCTTGGGACTTACTAAGATGTATAACACCAGAATTGGTTAATGACAATTTAATTTTTATTACCATAGATGTGGTAGACCTTTTCACATGTATACCACATAGTGAAGGTCTTATAATGTTTGAAGATATGATTTACAGGGACAAAAAACTATCACATTCAGATAAAAGTTCCATAATGAACTTAACGGAAATGGTTTTGAAACACAATTTCCTTATGTTCAATGGTGAATATTATCAACAAGTACAGGGCATATCTATGGGAGCAGCGTGTACACCCACCTATGCCAATATTGTCCTAGCTAAATGGGAAGAGGAGTTTGTATTACATTCCAAGTATAAAGATGATTGGTCGTTATATAGACGTTTCTTAGATGACATAGTCATTTTTTGGACTGGTGATATGGAAAAGTTCAAAGAATTTTTTGAATATATTAACAATACTACCAGTTTTCTAAAATTTACCTATACTTCTTCTAAAGACCGATTAGAGTACCTTGATGTGGAAATATACAAAATGGAAAAAGATTTTGAAACAAAAATTTATAGGAAGAAAACATTTTGTAATTCTTTTCTCCACTTTACTAGTGCGCACCCCTCACACTGTAAAAAGAATATTGTCAAAGGACAATTTGTGAGGGGTAGTCGTATGACTAGTCTAAGTGATGACTTCACTTTAGAATGTGAATTCCTTGAAAAAATGTTTGTAGAAAAAGGATACCCTATACCATTTATCAAGATGATAAGAACTGAAGTAGAAAAGGGGAGAAATAATAAATTTCAACCAATAAAGGGTAAGAAAATTGAAAATTATTTAGGTAGTATATCACCTAGCCATTTAATAAACAAAGACAACTATGAGCAAGTTTTTGTTATGGAATACAATACGGCCAATATAAAGGTTAGTGAAGTATTTAGGAATGAATGGGACAAATTTTCCACATTTACTGACATGGAAAATATTTACAATACCGTCCCAAAAATAGTGTACAAAAATGCAAGGAATGTGAAAAGAATTTTAGAATCTCATCCCAAAAATAATGTTTTTGATTACAGAGGAGGTACAATAAATGGACAGAAAAGGACAGGGAGTTTTAAATGTGGCCACTGTAACCAATGTGAATTAATGATGAACACCAACGAGATACATATTACCAGCAGGGATAGAACTATAATAAACAAAGCATATTACAGTTGTGAAACAAAAGGAGTTGTATACCTGGCCCATTGTAAAAAACTCAGTTCATTTTATATAGGGAAAACAGAACGAGCTCTGAGGAGGAGGATTTATGAACATAATTATGATATCTTGAAAGCCAAGGAAACTAATGCACTATATAGACATATGAAAGAATGTGTAGAAGGAAAGTTTGAATTCTTTGTGATAGAACAGGTTAAGAAAGAAACAAGGGGAGGTTTATGGGAAGAGTGGTTAGCTTACAAAGAATTATGGTGGCAAATTAAACTAGATGCCAAGAGAAAACCTGGATTAAATGAACACACATCCCTAACCCCTGTGTTAAAATTAAGAGCTGCACAGATTTAATTTAATGACATAAAATAAATGTCCAGCAGATGGCAGCATTACCATACGAAAGGATAGAAGGAACATCCATTATTTTAAAATAAATATTTAAGGAAACATTCTTTTTAGGTATTTATAATATTTAATTTTTTAAAAAATAAAGTTTCTTATTGAGAAAATACATTTTTAAGATACAAAACCCACAAAGAAACATATATATAACATATTTAGCAACATTGCATCAATAGGGAATACTTTATAACTATATATTATATTGTCAAGATTAATAATGTTTAATTTAATATTAATGAGGTAGGAACACTTTTGATTAGCCTAATTATGATGCATTTTATTTGATTGGTTTAATTTGAATATTTTACGTATATTTAAAGTGCTAATTGGTGTATTTTATTGTAATCTGATGAAGTCCTGGATTTGGAAAGGACGAAAACGCAAGTGTGCCTAAGAGCATTAATTTTCTTTGTGTTTCAATAAATTTACAGCATCTTTGGAATCAATCTCCTTCTTTCTGGACATTTGAGTTTTTACTAGTATTTTTGTGGTGAGAAGTGGAGATTTTATGTTGTTAAAAGATACAGGCCCAAGGGTGGGGCAGCTTCAGTGAAACCCAGAGCCTTTCTAGCAAATTCCAGAGTGGCTCCAGTAAAATTTAGAACATGCTCAGTGTAGTAGAGGGGTGAGATAGCAAAATCAAAGGGCTCATGGTTACTTCCAACTCTTAACACCAACCATAAATAACGAAGTTAGCTGCATTGCCAAATTTTATTGTTGATTGCCATAATTGTGGTAATCATGAGCCTAAAAGAGAAAAGTGCTTAGCTTTTGGTCAGCAGTACCACAAGTGTAAAAAGTGGAATCATTTGAAAAGACTTTGTAAATCAAATGAAGCTCATTCTTTTATTAAAAGACAGCATTTAAAGAGGCAAGTTGATCAGATAGAAAGCAGCAACCCTACATTTTATGTTGGTGTGTCTGTACTTGGTGAAACAGTCAATGCAGTAGATTTATGGGCAAAGAATGAAGTATGTTGTACTGTTCTGATTAATGGAAGATCTGTAGAGCTCAAAGTTGATACTGATTCAAAGTGCAATGTTATGTCCGTGAAAATGTTTACCGAAGTAAGAGCTAGTGAGAAGCTTGAGCTGGATGCCAGAGTCTGAAGCTTGTTGCTTATGGTGGTGAAGAAATTCAAACCAAAGGCTCAGTAGTGCTTCCATGTTACTCTGCTGGGAACAGCTATAACTACTCAAAAGGCATACACAGTCATTGTTAGGCCTCAGAGACAGTTTGAAAATGGGACTGCTTTCATTTAATGCAGACGTCTACCATGTAAACAAGTATAACAGTGAAAGTCTTGCACAGACTATACTGATCTTTTCAAAGACAAATTAGGCAAACTCCCAGTTTTGTACTCCATGATGTTAGACCCTGAAGGTAAGCCTCATTATCAGACCAGCAAGGAAAGTTCCAGTAACCCTGTGAGGCAGAGTTAAAGCTGAGTTAGACAGAATGGTGCCTCTAGGAGTAATTTATCCAGTAGAAGAACCAACTGAATAGGTATCCTCCATGGTGGTAGCTCATAAGAAAAGCTCAGATGTTATTAGAATATGTATTGAGCCAAGAGACTTGAACAAAACACTAAAACGACTTAATCATCCAAAATGTACAGTCGAAGAAGTTGCTGCTCTTATGCCAAATGCCCAGTTTTTTTCTGTCTTAGATGCAAAAAGTTCATTTTGTCAAATTTTCCGTGACCGAAAATCTTCATTGCTTACTACTTTCAGTACACCATTTGGAAGGTACAGATTTTTGAGAATGCCATATGGGATAAATTCTGCCAGTGAGTCTTTCAATGTGCTATGGAGCATTTTTTTTCTGGCTATCCATATGCTATTATAGTAGATGATATTCTTGAAGGAGGCAATGGTGAAGTCAACCATAATAGAAACCTCAGGAAAGTCCTGGAAAGTGCTTGTGAAGTGAATCTTAAGCTAAACCCTCAGAAATGCAAATTCAGGCTACAAGAAGTTACTTATGTGAGTCATTTGTTTACTAGTTCAGGCTTATGACCAGATCTTTCCAAGCAATCTGCAAATCTTGAGATGCCAGTTCCACACGATGTGACCTCCCTACAATGTTTCCTTGGCATGGTCAACTATTTAGGCAAGTTCTTCCCAGATTTGAGTCAACTTTCAGCTCTGTTAGTGGAGCTGACACACAACGATATAACTTGGTCATGGCCAGAACAATAGCAAAGAGCATTTGATGACCTGAAACACAGAATTGCCAGTCCACCCACTTTAAGATATGATGATCACAAACCTGTAACTCTTTCTTGTGATGCTTCGAAATTTGGTCTTGATGCAGTCATTCTTTAAGAGGGTAGACCAGTAGCCTATGCATCCAGAACTCTAACCTAAACTGAAATGCAGTATGCTCAGACTGAGAAAGAGCTGTTAGCAATTGTGTTTGTAAGTTCCAAGTTCCATGGTTATATTAATGGCTGACCTTTTCAAACTGAGACTAACCACCAACCTTTGATCACTATTTTGAAAAAGCCTATGCAAACAGCTCCTGCACGACTGCAATGCATGATATTAAAATTACAAAGGTACAATTTTCACTTGGTTTACACAAAATGCAATCTTTTTTATCTTGCTGATACTTTATCCAGATTGCCCAGAAAAAACACTGAACAGCATGAAGATGAAAACTGACTTTGAAGTCATGGAAATGAAAAGGTTTTCTTCCATCCATCTTGATGAACTTAGAACTCACACAGCTTCAGAGCTAGTTCTCCAGAAGCTCAACCACTTTATCAGTCGAGGATGGCCGTCAAAGCTATCTTGTTTGCCACCTGATGTGCAGCAGTAATTTCCTTAAAGAGACGAGATTTTGATAGAAGACGGTTTCATCATGAAAGGTCCAAAAGTGATTGTTCCAAAATTCTTGCAACAAGAGTATATAAGGATCTTGCATCGTGGCCACCCAGGAACTAATTCTACCAAAAAAAGGGCAAGAGGACTAGTATTTTGGCCTTCTATGTCAAAAGACATTGAGAAAGAACTTTCATCTTCTTCTGTCTGTAATAGTACTATACCACATCAACAAAAAGAACCACTTCAGCTAAGCCAGATTGCTGAACTACCTTGGCTGACAGTAGCTACAGACATTTTCAAATGGAATGGTCATCATTACTTGGTATTAGTAGACTCTTATTCAAATTGGTTCAAGATTGACCTACTTCCTAATCTCACATCCAATACTGTCATTAGTAAATTGAAGACACATTTTTCTGTCCACGGTAGTCCACACAGTCATTTCTGCCAATAGTGCACAGTTTACAAGTCAGCAGTTCAAGATATTTGCTGTAACATGGGACTTTGTTCATGTTACAAGTAGTCCTGAATACCCACAATCAAATGGTTTGGCAGAACGTGTAGTTCAAAGTGCAAAACAGCTTTTGGAAAAGTCTCAATATGATAATACTGATGCTTTTCTAAATCTGCTTAATCTCAGAAATATACCTCAGAAACGTACCTTGCAGCAGTCTTCTTGGTTCACCTGCCCAGAGGTTAATGCTGAAACAAACCAGAACCACACTGAGAATTTGTTGGTTCCAAGTGTTAAAAACAACAAAGTAGTAAAAGTTCAACTCGTAAAGAAGCGTTTGTCTCAAAAGTCTTACTATGATAAAACCAGCAAACCTCTGAATCTGTTAAAAGAAGAGATAGTGAGGATGCAGACACCAAAAGGATTTGACCAAAAAGAACTTGTGAAAGATTTGTGTGAAGAATTGAGATTGTACATTGTTGAGTCACATGGCATGGATTTTAGGTGTAATTGAAAACATTTACTACTGGTGTCCGAGACAATGTTGCAACATTTTGCTTGCAACAAAGACTCTAATTCTCAGAGTGATTTGTCCAATGTTCTTTTCCAGAGAACATTTCATTGCCTGTTCCTGTTCCTGTAAGAATCCCCGAAAGTCAAGAAGAACATTCCCAGTGACTGTCCCTGTTGCCAAACCCAGTTCTAGTTATTAAATTACGGGGTCAGATCGTATCTCACAACCTGCTGTCAAATACACAGCAGCCTGGACATGATTATTTGTATAATTTGCATGCTCATATGATTGTCATTGTTTATTTGAATGACCAACTACTCAAAGCGGGAGGAATGTAGATCAGAGTGTGTATGTTCCTTTAAGAGCTATTCCAGTCAGTGGGAACGTGCATATAAGTACTGAACATGTGCAAGTAAGCATGCCATTGTGTAGTGAGCAGCTGAGGTGTAAGTATGCATGTGTGTATTAGTCAGTCAGTTAGTTCGTTCATTTAAGTTTGTTACTGTTCTCCATCCTGATGTGTTTGTGTGTAATAAACTACTTAAATGAACAACTAGCCTCACTGTCTTATTGAATATACACAAGACGAGCGACATTGCAGATCTCATTTGCAGTAATTGTATCCACTGGATATTTTGATTGGAAAGTAGAATGTTTAGGGGGAGGCCATACTCAATTCTTGGAGTGAAAATGTTTTCAGCAAGGGGCAGTCTGTTTAGAAACTGGTAGACCCTTCTTCTTTTCTTCAAATGAAATGAATAATTGATCAGCTTTTTATTATTTTAGTTGTTTGTTTGCATCCAGTAAATGAATTATCCTTTCTCCTTTATTTTGAGAATTGAGAACAAATGTAGGGAGGTGGGTAGAGTGATGCAAAGACATTTCGGTTACCACTTAAGGCATAAAATAAGAGTTAGTCCTGAAGATCAACCTAACAGACATAAGCGTTTGTAATTCAGAAACACTTTTGCGAAAGTTAAGTCCAGCAAGAGTATTGTTTTCCAAGCGCAGAAATTTTAAAGATGCAGAAGAAGCAGGTTCAGAAGGTAGTAATATTAATTCTTCAAGGACATAGTTTGCATCCTATGGAGGGGAAATTGATTTTTTTGAGTGGTCTGATGAATAGAATGACTTTTAAGAGCTGTTTGACCTCAAAACATGAAAATGAGGTGAGTCAGTTGGTAAGCAAAATGAAATGGTTGACAAATGCATCTTTATGGAGGTATATGCAAAATCCAAGCTGAACAGTTCATAGAAATATTTGAGGATAAAGTAATCCATGATTGGTAGGGATCCAGTTCTCATCTTTTGACAGTGAAAAAAAAAACATCTCTTCAGTTTAGAAATATAGGATTTTCTTGTTGCAGGTCTTCTAGCCTCATTTATTACCTGTAGTATGTCCTGATAATAAAGTGCCTGAAAGGAATTAGAAGCCTATTGCTCAGACTGTGAAGTTCATTGACTTTAGGTTCAAATGAATTAGACAGCTCTTCTGCTGGTGTGTCCAAGGCCATCCTTTGTGGTAATGTGGTAAATGCCCTTGGGTAGATGGAAAAGAAGGAAAATCCAATGCTGTATTAGCCAAAAGGGGATCACAAAAAGCATTTTCATATTGTCTTTTTGAATCTTTAAAAAGATAGGAAAGGTGGGGAGAGGCATACAGGAATTTCCCTTTCCTTGGAAAAGAGAATGCATCCATTCTCCAGGCTTCTTTGCAAGATGCTCTGGAACAAAATAGTCTGAGCTGATTGTTCAAAGTGGGAGGCAAAGATATCTGTCTTAGGGGTACACCACAATCTTTAGAAAGACCTTTGTGTTCAATGGGTTCTGGCATGTAGCTCACGAGACATATCCCTGCGAGCTACATCACTGCCACCAGAAGGCTGCAGCAGCATTTCATCGTAGAGCGGTACAGCTGAAAAGCACACCGCTGCAGCTGTACACTATGAAAAGAAATGTTTTAATTCACGGCGATCCCTAAAGGCAGCTACCTGGCTGTATTCTGACAGAGACAGCCATGCTAGGTGTGTTACACATTCCTTACTTTCAAGTAAGGAATGCATTTATTTTATTATTTATTTATTTTATTTTCAGAATGCTGAAAATAAAATAAATAATAAAATAAATAATAAAATGAATGGAAAACTTACATGGGAAATAAAGGGGAACACATTACGAAATTACAACATTTTGAACTTGGGTACAATCACAAACACATTCAAAAGGGAAAGATCCCAAAAATTTTCTTTCTTTCTTTGGCACCAGAAGCACTCTTGAATAAAACCCTACTGATAGTTGAGGAGGAAGAACAGCTTCTATCATTCCATGGCTGAGCATATGCTGAATGACAGGTCAAGGGAAAAGAAGAGTTTGTTCTGCAGGACGAGGGGATATTCCTCTGAAAATAGGAAGAAATTCCCACTGCTATCTTCAACATTGAATGGATTAGTCTAAGAGCCCACCTGTCTGAAACTATCTGTTGCCAAAGACAGAAATGGAAATTCAGACTTTCTGGAAGGATTAAGGGACTGCTAGGGTGACAGAGGAGGAGTATTTTATGTAGCCATTCAGACTTAGACTGTCCTTTGTTCTGTGGGGTTACAGTTTTCTTTTGGAACCTCCCTTGCACTGCTTTTTAAACGTTTGCTTACCAGCAGCTTGCTGAGTGTTTATTTTGTATTTTAAACAGGGTTGTAGTTGGAGTATTAAATCCCTTGGCAAACTTGGTGAAGGAGGGTGGGGGTTGAAAAATCTGAAAGATCCCTCGAATCAGCTTACCTGTCTCATCACATTTCTTAAGGACTTCTGCAGCAGAGTGCCTAAAAAATTCTTTATCAAAGGGAGAATTCAAAATTTCATTTTTTAAATCCTCTGGCAGAATTTGAGGACACAACCAAACAAGCCTCCTCATAACAATTCCAGCGGCAGCAGCCCCGAAGGTGGCATCAGCAGAATCATATGGGCACTTCAAACAAGGGGCAGCCTTTTGTGACACAGGAGCAATCAAATTACACAAAGCAGATTTCTCCTCAGAAGAGGAAGCAAAACCAAAATATTCCTCATAGTCTCAAAAGATTCAAGCAAAAACTTAAGCTTAGAGCTTGATAGTTGAGAATCTTAAAAACAACTGTTACTGAAGAATATCAAAAGCATTTCCATCCCTTTCAAAAGGATAGAGATTAGTATTAACCAAATGTTTAGCATCCTTGACCTTTGGAACTCTGTTCCAATTCTCAGAACCGGCTCAGCCTTTATAACAGCTCACACAAACCAAAAACTCTCAAGCTAAGTCTCTACCCAGAATGTCCTTCTCCAAATTAACTAAGATCAATTTTTCAGCTATACAGGGAAAAGAGAAGAGAAACTATACAGACTTAAAGAAGCTATGTCCAAGGTCATACCTGATGAAATAACCAGAACAATTGTCCACTCCTCCAAAGAGTCTGCAGGAGGGGGAAGGAGGGTGGGGTGCAAAGGATAAATGAAGATTGACAACACAGATAGAACGTCATGGTAAGAACATAATTTCTTAATCTGATGTTGTCAATCTTCATTTATCCTTGACCTTTGGGACAGAGTCCCCAGCTACTTAGATCTTGGGAGGTCTTATGGAAAGATATTCCTGAGAACCATAGAGCCATAGGACACTCTTCCCCTGATGACCAAATCCAATTTGTAATGAGTGATAGAAGTATAAGGAGTAGCCCAAGTTGCTGCTGTACATATTTTTTCCATGAAAGCCTTGGAATGGAAAACAGCAGACGTAGCTATCTCGCTAGTAGAATGCGCTCTCACTGGTGATGTTAATTGGAGATTCTTTTTACTGTATAGGATCATAAGATCATAGGAAGTTACTAGGCTACTGGGCCTGAGGCCCTTACAAGCCTAGCCAAGAATTTAGCCCATGTTAAAACAAGTCAGCACCCTATGTCACTGTCAAGCAGGAACGCAGTTGGAATTCCAGGGGTGTATATTCTGTACCCCCATCCAGTTAGCCAGGTTGAGCTTAAAAAGGTTTAATGAGATACTCTGCTTTATGTGGAGAGGGAGTATATTCCACAAAAGGGGGAAGTCTCTGGGACACAAATCTGTCCCACCAACAAGTCCTATTGATTCCACAGACAAGGTTCAGGTCACGCGTGTGGGTCACTCGAGTGCAGTTTGACTTGCAGATATGCAGCAGTCCCATCAGGGTGTGGTCTGAGATTGCTTTGTATGCCATACAGAGGTCACCTCTGAGGAGTCTGTAGGAGACTGAGAGTAGAGGAACAGGGCTTTTAGCCTATCTGTGTAGGGTAGATGTTTGAGGCCCTGGATTCTCCAGGTGTGGAACCTCTGTGGTCTGCCCAGCTGCTGCATGTGATTTGTGAGGTACATGATGAGAGAGGCATTGTACTCAATAATGGGTCTTATAAGGGAAGAATACAGGGATGTTATGACCACCATGTCCCTGGATGAGATGCCCTTACTAATGAGATGGGCCATATAGAAAGCTTTCTGTACAATGGAGGCAATATAGTGGTCAAACATCAGTTTGCTATCAACCTGGGTGCCCAAGTCCCTCACAACTGAGTGCGTGCTTAGTGTCTTGTTATCAATGTGATCATTTGTAGGGACGTCATTCTCCCTAAAAGGGATGGTGATGCATTTTTTGGCATTCAAGTTTGAGGCTATGTTTCTGTGTTTCTGGCACCAGTCATTTGTTTGGGTGAAACCCTCTAGGAGGATGTCCACATCACTAGGGAAATTGATGATAGCAACTAGCTTGCAGTCATCTGCAAACTTGGTCAGCCATAGCTCACTAGATTTAGCCTGCACCTCTGAGAAGTATATCCCAAACAGCAGATTGTAGACGAAAGTAATGCAGCCTTGTAACCAACTTGATAAGGTGACTTTTGAAATAGATTTCCCCAGAGATGGACAGCAGAAAGAGACAAATAACTGGTCCGATTTTCTAAATTATTTAGTTCTTCTGAGGTAGAAACATAATTGTCTTTGAACATATAACAAATGCAAGCAATATTCACCTTTGTTGGAAAAATTTGGAAAGAAAACAGGTAAGCCAGTGGATTGATTAATAGATTTTTAGACCACCTTTCAGAGAAATGATGGGTTGGTTCTTAGTGAAACCCTTATCCTTATGAAAAATGAAATATGGAGGTTTTAAAGATAGTGCTTGTATTTCAGAAATTCTTCTGGCGGAGGTAATGGCGATCAGAAAAATGGTCTTCCATGAGAGAAACTTTAAATGATAGGTAGCAGCCAGTTCAAAGGGGGAAAGGTCCAAGGACTGCAGAATCATAGAAAGATCCCAAGGAGCTAGAGGATCCTTATAAGGAGGTTTCAACTGCAAGCTTTCATAAACACTTTACACAATCTATGGGAAGATTAGAGGAGCTTCAAAGCTATTGTGGAAATTAGAAATAGCAGCTAGTTGGACCTTAACAGTAGAAGCAGAGGCTCCTTGTTTGAAAGGCGTAGCTAAAAATTCTTATAACTTTTCAACTTGTGATAAGAAAGGATTAAGACCATTATTGTGTACTCAAGTAGAAAATCTTTTCCACTTGCTGTGGTAAAGTTTCCTGGTGGAGGATTTATGAGAAGCCAATACATTTTTTGGACTCGGGACGATAAATGTTTTTGCCTGGCGATTAATGGAATTGGAGGAACCAATCTGTAAGCTTGAGGTTCTGAAGACTGAGGTGCACCAGTCCCTGTGGGTGAGACAGAAGATCCAGAACTGGGTCCATACTCTATGGATGGTGAATTAGATGAGGCCACAGAAAGGGGAACTAGACTTGAGGCCAAAAGAGTGGGCAATGAGGATCACCTTGCTGTTCAACCTGATGGCTTTTTTAAAGAAGAGAGGAATCAGTGGAAAGGGGGAAAGGCACAGAGAAGTCCTGAGGGCGAGTTGTGAAGGAAAGTGTCTCTCAGGGACTACCCCTGAGGGGGGATTAGGGCAAAGTAGCTGCTGTACTCATTGTCCAGGGGTGATGCAAATAGGTCACAGCAAGGCTGGCCCCACCACTGGAAAATCTCCTTCGCCACTCCAAGATTGAGAATGATTCATGAGGCAGGAATATGCATCTGCTCAGTTTATCCGTTATCACATTTGAGCTCCCCGGGATGTGCGTTTCTGTCAGAAAACTGTTGGAGGATATCGCCTATTGCCACACTCTGAGAGCTTCTTGACACAGGAGGTAAGACTTGGTTCCAGCCTGTTTGTTGATGTATCGGACTACTGACATATTGTCTGATTGAACTGCAGTAGTTCCTAGAGGGAGGACAGCTTGAAAGGCGTGCAACACTAAGAGCACTGCCCTCAATTCCAGAACACTGATATGCAGATTGGCCTCTATTGGGGGCCAAGTGGGTTGGACTGTTCTGCCCAGATAATGCCCTTCCCACCCTATCTGTGAGGCATCCTTGGTCACTATGGCCTTGGGCTGAAGTGAAACAAAGGGACGGCCTAAGAGAATTTCCTCGAATTCAATCCACCAGATAATTCTTTCTTGCAACGACTGGTAATTAAAATGGGATGCATCACTGCATGGGTCAACATGGACCACTGGGATGCCAAAATTCACTGTAGTAGTCTTGTGTGAAATCTTGCTAGTAGAACTAAGGTTATGGCTGCTGCCATTGATCCTAGAGCTTGAAGGACTAAAAGCGCAGATACCTTGTTGGAGAGAATGGCTTGCACTTGTCATCTTATCTTCTGTAGCCTGTGTAGATGAAGGGAAGCTATACAAATGGTGGTATTTAAATATGAACTCTAAATCTTGAGTCAGGTTTAATTGGGGTTTTGATTGGTTTACTGTAATGCCAAGATGAGCAAATAGGCATAGAATGAAATCTGTTGCTTGAAGCAGTAAATGCCTGGTGGGAGCGGTGATGAGCCAGTCATATAGATAAGGATACACCTGGAATCCATGCAGTCTCAAGTGAGCTGTCACTGCTGCCAAACACTTGAACACTCTGGGAGCTGTGGTTAGTCCAAAGGGTATCACTCTGAATTGAAAATGACTGGCTCTTAGCCAAAAGTGAAGGAACCTTCTGGAGTGCTTGTCCATTTTTATGTGGTATTACGCATCCTGAAGATCTATACAGCACATTTAATCATCTTCTTCTATGAAGTCTAGGATAGACTGAACTGTGGCCATCTGGAATTTGCCTGCTGACCAAATTTGTTCAGAAGGCCAAGATGTAAAATTGGTCTCAAGTCCCCTGTCTTTTTTGGCACCAAAAAGAACCTTGAGTAAAATCCAGATCCTAGCTGGTCTGGTGGGACTTCTTGGATGACTCTCTTTTCTAGCAGCTTTTGAATTTCCAGAGCTGCTTGATCCCTCTGATTCGGTGGAACATTGGGGAGTCTTCTTTTTGATCTTGGAATGAGAATGAAGGGGATGCAGTACTCTCTGGTAATGATCCTTTGCACCCAAGTATCTAAAGTTATTTGTCATCAGGCTCTCGAGTGCAGAGAACCCTCCCTCAGCTGCATCTAGAGATAAGCAATCAGGCCTTCTTTCAGGAGCACTGGTAGGGTTTCCCAGAGAAAGAATCTCTGGAACCCTGATTTTGTGGGCCACCTCCACCACGGGGATGGCATCTTCCATTGGAGCACCCCCCCTTGCTTCAAGGGGAGCCACTGCCACTTGTGTCCTGAAAAGGCCATTGGGATTTTTTGAACCATATCTTCCTGCTCCTCTGGTTCCTGGAGTAGGACCATTGGGGAGCAGAGAAACATATGCCCACTGCAAATAGGGTCTTTCCATCTTTCTCACACCTGGCTACTGTGTCTTTGACTTTGGGGCTAAACGAGGAAGATCCATCAAATGGAGCATTGACAAAAGAAGACTTAAACAGCTCTGCAAATTCACATAAGCACATCCAGGAGTGTTTCCTTATAGCAACGCCAGAACCCACTACTGTAGTCATCCCTTCAGCTGCATGTGCAATGAGCCTCATGGACAAGTTAGAAATAGACTCCAGGGTAGCCAGTTGAGAGGCCGCTTTATCTTGAACCTCCTCAGACACAGCTCACACAAGGGTATCTGACAACTCCTTGATCACATCCCTCTGGAGCCTAGTGAAGTGTGCCATAAAATTCAAGGACCTAAATGCAAAGGATGATGCAAACTTTCTGATTCTGTCCAGCATCCTGGACTCACAATTAGGGGGATGAACAGTGGAACTCTCTTCTGCAAGTTCTTTTTGGTAGCTGCTGCAACCACCATGGCATCTACTGCTAACCCCTTAGCCCAATGCTGGTGGTCTTCTGGTGATGTAAGAATTTTGTCCAGTCTCCTGGGGATTGGCTCTACGGAGTCAGGGGCCTTCCAAGTCTGCTGCACAATCAATTTAATAAGATTGTCAGCAGGAGGGGTCACCTAAGAAGTATCTGGGAAAACACCAAAACATTGCACTTACACCGACTCCTCAGATGTAGGTTCTTTGCACTTCCAATTAACCCTCTGTTTTAGTATTTCTAGAATGTCTCCAAAAGAGACATCTTCTAGGGGCGACCAAGTGCAGGGATAGTCGACCACTGATTGCTGCCAGAGGTGGGCAATTGGGCCTCCTTTCAGGAGTGCTGGAAGTGTTTCCTGACACTGATTCTCAGGACCTTTGATTCTGTGGGCCTCCTCTGCTGCGAGGGCAGCATCTTCCGGAATTGTTCCACTCTCTGCCTCTGGGGGAAACCTCTCCAAGTATATCCTGGTAAGACCCTTGAGATTTATTGAACCACATTTTACCACCACCTCTCTGACCCTTAGAGTAAGGTCTCTGAAGGGCAGAAAAATATATGCCCACAGCAGAAAGGGTCTTACCTTCTTTTTCACACCTGGATAATGTATCTTTGACCTTGGGACCAAAAAGGGGTGTGCCATCAAGTGGAGTGTTGACAAACAAAGACTTAAAAGGCTCCACAACATCTCCTAGGTGCATCCAGGCATGCCTCCTCATAGATATGCCATAACCCATCACTGCTCATTGCTTCGGCTCCATGTGAGATGTGCCTTATGGAAGAGTTCGCTACAGAGTTTAGGATCACTAACCGGGAGCCACCTTTTCTCGTGCTTCCTCAGCTACTGCTCAGTCAAGGGTATTTGATAGTTTCTTGATCAGATCCCTTTGCAACCTCATAAAATGGGAAGGGTAATTCAGCAATTATATGGCAAATGTTGCTGAAGAAAAATCTCACTTCCAGCATCTATCCATCATCCTGGAATCCTTATTAGGAGGATTAATAGTGGAACTCTTGTCTGATAGTTCCTTTTTAGTCTCTGCCATCACAACTATGGCATCTTCTGTAACCCCCTTTCATCCAAAAACTCTTGTCAGTTGGAATGGTAATTATTTTGTTTGACCTTAAGGGAGTAGGTTTGATGGAATCTGGACTCTCCCACACCCACCAAGTGATCAACTCTGTGAGCTCATTAGTGGGTGGATTGACCCAGGAGGTAGATGGTCAGGAACCAAAGGCCGCCAGGTATATAGACTCCTCAGGTGAAGGGTTAATGGACTGCCATCCACCTCTTTGTTTCCAAATCTCTAGGATTTCCCCAAAGAAACATCCTCAGGAGATGACTTGGGGATCCTTCTCCATCATCGAGGTCAGTGTCCTCTGTAGCTAACTCCTCCATTGAGTCCAAATACTTCCTCTTTCTAAGCCTCTTCCATGGGACCTCCTCAGTGGGATACTCTGGGGAGGTATCAGAAGAGGCAGGGGTACCTCAGTGGATATCCTGGTGGCTAAGATCCCATAGTCCCTGTGGAACATCCTGGTCAGAAGTGAACAGGGGAAATTGATGGGATTGAGGATCCAAGGGGGGAGGTGACTTTCTAGATGCAGTGGCAGCTATAGCCCTCTTCAGAGCCTCAAAAGCTGAGCACTCATGAATGGAAAGGGACTACGGCTCCAACAAGCCATGCCTGCAGGACAGGGTCCTCTGTAGCCCAGAAGACAGCTTTTCCAGGGTAGATGCCGGAGCCGATCTCACCTGCCCAGAAGCCGCAAGGTGTATCAACTGCTCTGAAGGTCTGGGAGTTGAGAACACTAATGGTCTGTGAGGCTTGCTATGGCTCCGGGAGCTTTCCAGCTCTGAAAATACTGAAGAGCTCTGAGCAAAGGTCTGATCCATGGAAAGGGTCATCTTCAGATCTGAACTGAAAGACACTGGGCATATCGGATCAGATGACTCCAAAGCTTGCCCTGAAGTTAGAGGGAGAGTCAATAGCTTGGGTAAACCTTAGGCCGAGAGAGACTTTATGATGCCCTGCACCCAAAAAATTTTCTGTATCATTTGTTCCATGTCTTCTTCTGTAAGGCTCCTGGTTGAATGGAAAGAGGACACTGATGGAGACTTAGGCCTGCTCAAAAAGGGGGGCAGTACACTTGAAGGCACAGTGTCTATAGACTGGGGAGTAACAAGTCCTTGGAAGAGTCAAAATTGGTTTAAAGGGGCTAGTGGTCAGATCCAATGTCAATGGATCCGAGTTATCATTACCCAATAGACTCAGAGACAAAGAAGCTGGATCCAATAGAGAGATGCTCCGTGCAGAATGTTCCGACCGAGCCACTGAGTCTGTAGATTTAGGAGGTTTCTAAGTCTTAGATTTCAGCTCCAAAGGAGCTGTAGTAGCCAAGGAAGCCTTCTTTTTTCCTCTGTCAGAACTTTTGGAGGAAAAAGAAGTGGGGCTCGAATGAGCTGACTTAGATTTAGATGTCAAAGATTTAGGATCACTACCAGAAATGGCCTCACTGAATGCAGATCTTTCAGTGCAGTCTTCCTGCAGATGAAGGGGCCTCAGTATACATACACCACAGGGGGAGTGTGAGTCACTGAAGGGAATTTTGTGACTGCACTTTGTGCATTTCTTAAAGACAGCTGACTTATCCTGCTTCTCAGCCTTGAAAAAGAAAGGCAAGGCTGAGAACACGCCCATATGCACATGCACACAAATTGATTCTCTCAGAGATAAAAAAGGAGAGTTTTTTTATTTTTTTTTAAATAACGAAAGAGAAGGGGAAAAAGAAAATAGTAGTATGGATACGGCAAAGTGTATAGGGGAGAAAAGGAGAGTAAACTAGTAAAAAATGGCTACTAGTGGAAAATGGGAGAGAGAGAAAGTGAAAGTAACCAAAAAATGGTTACTACCAGAAATAAGAGTT
Source organism: Protopterus annectens (assembly GCF_019279795.1). Classification (NCBI taxonomy): domain Eukaryota; kingdom Metazoa; phylum Chordata; order Ceratodontiformes; family Protopteridae; genus Protopterus; species Protopterus annectens. The sequence goes on along the minus strand of NC_056738.1, from coordinate 547,293,006 downwards.
CAGAGACCAAGGGGAGATGAGAAAAATCTAATCACACACACACACACACACACACACACACACACACACAAAAACAAGCAACAAGTAGGTAAGAAAAAGAATAATTATTGTAAATATTACCTGACTGGCCAAGAGCTATAATGCTTAGACCATATCTTCACAAAGTGGCAAATGAGATCTGGTCTAACAGGCAGAGACGCATTGTGGGTAAGGGTAGGTGTCCAAGAGCTTTTTATTTGCCACAAGCTTAGTAATGGCCGAGTTGGATCTGATGGATCGGATCCGGACCATATGTGAGGACGAGATGAAAAATTGACAATATCAGATCTTGATGTCTGTCAGTAAACTATATTTAAACAACAGTAGGGGTCCCTTTTCCTCAAATTATATACAGTAATATCCCCAAGTACTTCTTCTGTCAGGGCAAAATGAGACTTTTCTGAATCATTACTTTCTTTTGAAACTGGAACATGTTTATCAGTTTTGCAGCGTATTGCTTTAACATTCGCAATTGAAAGGTTACCAGTAGCCACTTGTTTCAGAAGACTGAACAGACTGCATAACTTACGTTTTACCAGAAAGATAAGACTAAAATTAAAATTAAATGAAATTGAAATGCCCTACCATTTCATGCAGAATCGTCATTTCACACATTTAAATCGGCAGTAGTCAAAATTACCACTTTATTTCAAAATCACTACTCTTAGACCCAAAATTTTCAGTAACCTCAGACAGGTCCTTGTTTATAGCCTTCTTCAGCCTATGTTAAATTGCTCTTCTGCAGTGGAAGAATTGTTTTCTCACATTTATTTCTTTCTATTTATCCAAAGGTATAAACATTCATGCTATTCCATTTTTGGCTGCTCAATCACATATGACAACAGAAATGAGTTGTCTTCTCGCAGTAAGGTTCCAGACCAAGAAAATTAATAGGTTTATGGTTTCCATTGAATGGACAGTCAGATGCCACACACTACATATTAGGTTGATGGTAGAAGGAGACAAGAGGCAAATATATCCACATGTTCTATATTCTTAACGACCTTTCTTATCCCTTCACACTTTCACTGCCTCTCTCTTGCTTGATGAATTTCTTGGTGAAATTGTGTCTCTACCACTATTTCCAGTAGTCCTTTCCAAGGAGTCCTCCTCTTACTATCTTTTTTAAGAAACTGTGAGCAAGTATACAAAACAGTAAATCTGCATAACTAACTAGTCTGGACATTATCTGGAGTTGTGAGTAAAAGGGGATTGAGGGAGGGTACCTTTACTTCAACAATGATCACTCTGTTGAGATCTACATCTATATAAGAACTTCAGTGAACTCTACAACCTAACTTTGTGGAAGAGCCACTGTAGAATTTATTTATAATGTCCAGGTAGAATCCCATGTAGGTAGAGGAAAGCTACATGATCTCCTGTAGTGCAACTACACTGAAATCTGTCTTACCCTAGATTTGGCCTCTAATTTACAGTGTTTCATGAATATATGGACAGTTATCCAAGTTGCATCCTTCAGTATATCTTGATTAAAGAGATTTCTAAATGATGGTATAGAAATCCCTGCAATGTTTGTGGAGTATCCCCTAACATGTCCTCGAAGGGAAGCAAACAGAGATGGAAAGAATCAAATCTTGTATCTTGGGTGATGGAAGCAGCTTGTGAATAGCACAGAGGCTCAGTCCTCAACAATAACTGCCACACTATCAAAGATTATCAAAACAAGGGACTAATCACTTAAATATATGTTTTGCAACAGGCAGCATCTCTCTTCTGTTTAGGAAGAAGGCTAAATGTTTTCTTTTTTTTTTTTTTTACCAGAAACATCTTTATTAAATTATGTGTGACACAGAAAATCTTACATTTATATAAATGAAAATAAATCATAGTGGCACAATTTCAGTTGCAAACATTATACCTTACAAACTGTGCCAACACAACTGTAGCTGCAAACATTATACATCACTTTTAATATATCCAGTCATTGTCAGACAACCATTGCATAGCTCATTCAGATCCTGCCTTCTTTTAAATCGTGTTCCTCTGCTGCATGTAGTGGTCCCACATTTCCCATTTTTTCCTGTGTAATTTATAGCAACAAGGCTAAACGTTTATCAGATTTCCTCTGAAAATTACTCTTTATGGTGTAATACATACATTGTCCTTGAATATCCAATGTGTGCAGCATGAATTCCATACACGTTTTGTAATTAGAGTAAAAAACTGAAAGTTTTGTTGACTGATTCAAACAGTAAATACTACTCTAGGCATAAAAAAGGTGGACTGTGCTTTAATGACATCCTCAATACAGAGTGAACTGGTTTAAATATTAGAGGTTGTATTTCAGAGATTCTTCTCCCTGAGGTGTGATAAGCCATGGAGAATGACATTAGGATGACTTCAGTGAAGTTCAGTGACACTTGCTTAGGCTGCTCTTACCAAGGCTTGATGTTAGAGTGACGGTATTCTTAGCGATGTCACTACAGTACATTAATGTAGAATAATAGTCTTGAAAATATAGAGGCAGACTTGTGTTTTCATATATGCATTTAGTTTCAGGAAAAGACAATGCATTAGAAAGGAAAGATAAAGCATGAGATGTGCAGAAATAGAGAATGTTCCTTTCTCAAGGGAAAGATGTACTTGCAATAGAATGCTAGATAAGGCACATACAAGACAAGGCTTGGGAAACCATTACAGGGTTTCTGGTATTATGAGAATATACTTCAGACACAGTCAGTGAAGTCAGGAAGTTAGTTTGAACTGGCATACAGAAAAGATTAAATATTCAGCATGCCAGAAAAGAAGTTAGCTTTTGGACTGCAGTACAGGCACTTGAGCCTGAGTACAGAAATCAGGTCAAATATCCATACTATTCAGGAGGAAAAGACTGTTTCAGTTAAAATAATTCAGGAGAATATACCTGCAGAAACTTTGGATATATTTATCAGCATTGTTATCGTTACCCAACCTTCCAGTATTTCTACAAACTACTATTGTTTATCAGCACTGTTATTGGAGACAGTATTCAGATATTGTTAATATCTAATAAGCTATCATTAACCAAACTACTGCATGTGGAAACTTTATTGTGAAAGTACAAAAAGACTTGGGCCATAAAGGAGAGACTGGATTCCAGTATACTACAGTCTTATCAATTCTTTCACTGGCGAGCCACTATGAATGGGGTAAAACAGTTAAAGTAAGTCACAAAACCCCATAGGAACATTTCATGAGCAGTCAGATTATATGTGTTCTACAGAGCAATCTACAGAGGAGCATTATTTTATTCAGAGCAACCTTATCAGCAGTACGACTGTGTGTGTTCTACAGAGCAAACTACTGAAAAGCAGTGTTATGTTCCAAGCAACCTTATCAGCACTACATGTACCTTTGTCCATTCAGAACGCTTCTTTAGAACTTCAGCAGAGGCAGCTGTAGTGAGTAACCCTTTCAAGTACAGTTTCTAGTGCAGCAGTCAGCTTAGCTTCAAGGTTTCATTAACAGTTTACAGTGACACTTTTTCCAGTCTGTTAGGCTTCCCTGGCTACTGTGTGTTCCTGCCTTTGGCGTTCTCTCCATATAACCCCCTGACCACCTGCTGGTCTTGGATCCTGCATCTTATACAAAACTCCGGTCATCTCTCCCAAATTAAAGAATAAAGCTATCCCACTAAGAGGAGCCTTCACCTGGAAAAGACATAAGGAAGTATGTCCTAGAGCTCCTGCTGAATTTAAATACCTACTTGTATACTTCTTTCCCAGTGATATTGTAAAACCCAAGGCAGCCTAGCCAGTAGCCTGCAACCAAACCTCCCTCCTCAACCAACTGATCACATAATCCCTGTAATATCCCTAGCAGCTTGCAGCTTGAACCCCCAGGCCCTGTAAACAGCATTGATAGAAGTACCTGCTGTGGCTACTAGGTGGCCCCATCTATTAGGGCTTTCTCTTCCTTTTCCTCTGTAAACTGCTTACACCTAACAAATTCTCTTTATCTTACCCTATCTTACCTCTTGACAATAAATATACCTGCATCCCCTTGCCTTCGATACTTATATCCCTTTGCTGTACTTACCTTCATTCTGAGTACTTCACTGATAGTTTTTCTCCTGGACCTCTTCTCCTTTGGCTCTTCCTGTTCTTACTACCTCCCTTTCATAGCCCTTCTTCACTTCACAATTACTTCTACCTCCTTACTTCTTTCTTAGATAATTTATTTCTTTCACCTATCTATACCCACTACACCCTTGGGTCATTGCTATTATTACCTCCTCCTGAAATAATCTATTTCCTTTCTCCAGACTGATACTATCACCTCCCTTCCGTTTCTTTCTGCCTGCCTCCTACTCCTCCCCTCTCCCATCCTATCCTACTTCCCCTCATAACCTATAAATATACCTGCCCAGGTTCGCGCCACCTCTCTTCCTTAGGCTTCCCTGGCTACTGTGTGTTCCTGCCTTTGGCGTTCTCTGTAAGTAGCGTGTGCTGCTTTCAATTTATGTTGCTTTTAATCAGTGTCTTACAGTTACTGTATGCCTTTGGCGTTCTCTGTAAGTAGCGTGTTCTGCTTTCAATTGATGTTGCTTTTAATCTGTTACTGTATGTAGCTTTACCTGCACAAACTGTGTATAGAGTCAATGTTTTTAGCGGCAGTACTGTATACTAGATGGGTTATGGTCGATCTCACGACTTGCATAGTGAGTAAACAGCTGACTCAGATCAGCGCTTAATGTGAATGCTCCCTCCGCTTTTGAGCCCAGTTTCATGTTATACAAGCAAGTCGTCTCGATTCCCTTAACAGGGAATTAACAAATTATTCACTCCCTCTCAAGTGCCTTGATACTGCCTCTACCTAGACTCTGGATCAGTAGCCCATGGTCTCTACTAAGAGTTAAAGGTCCATTATCTTGAACAGATATAATAGCGTCGTGGTTTGTAAGCGCTCTTATGTGTAGTTACCATACACGCACCTTACCTGCCCCTGATAAATAAGCCTTGACCTTTTAGATATGTCTTTCTAGACTAAGTATTAAATGCTTTAACCAGAGTTTATAGCGTGCTCCCTAACAGCCATCCTCTTTGCACCATTACGGTGGCGATTACGTTTAGAATATCTCTTTTTGCATTATTACCCCTTAAATAAGCTGTGCTAACAGCGTTTTCTTTCTCTCAATGCCTTAAGGCGTAGCATCTTGATTTTCCTTTAGAATACCAGGTACTAGTAAGCGTGCCTAATTTTTACAGTGGCGTTCCACACGCTATAGCAGAGCCAAGTAAGCGTGGTGCTTACTCCCTGAGGCGAGATCCACTTACTTGAACCATGCAATTAGCCCTTTGAACTGAATTCTATGAATGGTGTTTGAACACGCTAGTTTTAAGCGTTGCAACACTCGCTTAGGTTAGTTTAAAAAGGTTGAAAGGGTTTAGATTTAACATCTTAAATTTTCAAAGCGAGGTGGGAGTATATCCTAGTTTTAGCGACTCAACATTCGCTTAGGTCATTTTAAAAGGTTAAAAGGGTTTATTTTTAACATTTTGAATTTACAATGCGAAGTGTGACAGCTCGCTAGTTTTAGCGACTCAACACTCGCATAGGTTATTTTTAACCTCTTTGTATATTATTATGCTCTCCCCCTTGGGCTCTTTTCTTATTTTCCCTACCACCCTTGCTGTTTTGCTGCTTAGTGAATAGTATATGTTCTCTGAAGCATAACTAACCTAGTGGTCTTTATATCCTTGGTGATTTCAGCTAGTATTTACAGATGGTTTTATGTGTAACCCCCTTAACTTACTTGAACCTTACATGCACGTCCTTTAGCTTATGTTGAGGCTTTATTTAACCCAGCTTATTATAGTCTTATGTGATAATATAAGTAGTTTAATCGACCTCTACTGCATTCTTGACTGGATAGCTAGCAATATAGTGTAATTTTGTTACTATGGCCTTGCTCTAGATGTGATATTTGTGTTTTCATGATACTCTCTAGTTTGCTCAAACATATGTTTTATCTGTTATTAGTTCCTGCCATTTTACAGTATATAAGATTTGTCTTTGCCTGCACTAACGTCTAAGAGAACTGTTGCTGGACTTTGCATATTATACATGAAGATGTTATGTGTAATTTATTGTAGTGCTTTCTCAAACTTGTGTTTGCTCTATATCTAAACTATCTCCTTTCTATCTCCTTTTGCCAGCCATATAACCCCCTGACCACCTGCTGGTCTTGGATCCTGCATCTTATACAAAACTCCGGTCATCTCTCCCAAATTAAAGAATAAAGCTATCCCACTAAGAGGAGCCTTCACCTGGAAAAGACATAAGGAAGTATGTCCTAGAGCTCCTGCTGAATTTAAATACCTACTTGTATACTTCTTTCCCAGTGATATTGTAAAACCCAAAGGCAGCCTAGCCAGTAGCCTGCAACCAAACCCCCTCCCTCCTCAACCAACTGATCACATAATCCCTGTAATATCCCTAGCAGCTTGGCTTGAACCCCCAGGCCCTGTAAACAGCATTGATAGAAGTACCTGCTGTGGCTACTAGGTGGCCCCCATCTATTAGGGGCTTTCTCTTCCTTTTCCTCTGTAAACTGCTTACACCTAACAAATTCTCTTTATCTTACCCTATCTTACCTCTTGACAATAAATATACCTGCATCCCCTTGCCTTACGATACTTATATCCCTTTGCTGTACTTACCTTCATTCTGAGTACTTCACTGATAGTTTTTCTCCTGGACCTCTTCTCCTTTGGCTCTTCCCTGTTCTTACTACCTCCCTTTCATAGCCCTTCTTCACTTCACAATTACTTCTACCTCCTTACTTCTTTCTTAGATATTTTATTTCTTTCACCTATCTATACCCACTACACCCTTGGGTCATTGCTATTATTACCTCCTCCTGAAATAATCTATTTCCTTTCTCCAGACTGATACTATCACCTCCCTTCCGTTTCTTTCTGCCTGCCTCCTACTCCTCCCCTCTCCCATCCTATCCTACTTCCCTCATAACCTATAAATATACCTGCCCAGGTTCGCGCCACCTCTCTTCCTTAGGCTTCCCTGGCTACTGTGTGTTCCTGCCTTTGGCGTTCTCTGTAAGTAGCGTGTGCTGCTTTCAATTTATGTTGCTTTTAATCAGTGTCTTACAGTTACTGTATGCCTTTGGCGTTCTCTGTAAGTAGCGTGTTCTGCTTTCAATTGATGTTGCTTTTAATCTGTTACTGTATGTAGCTTTACCTGCACAAACTGTGTATAGAGTCAATGTTTTTAGCGGCAGTACTGTATACTAGATGGGTTATGGTCGATCTCACGACTTGCATAGTGAGTAAACAGCTGACTCAGATCAGCGCTTAATGTGAATGCTCCCTCCGCTTTTGAGCCCAGTTTCATGTTATACAAGCAAGTCTGAAAGCGGCGGATTCCCTTAACAGGGAATTAACAAATTATTCACTCCCTCTCAAGTGCCTTGATACTGCCTCTACCTAGACTCTGGATCAGTAGCCCATGGTCTCTACTAAGAGTTAAAAGGTCCATTATCTTGAACAGATATAATAGCGTGCGTAGTTTGTAGCGCTCTTATTGTAGTTACCATACACGCACCTTACCTGCCCCTGATAAATAAGCCTTGACCTTTTAGATATGTCTTTCTAGACTAAGTATTAAATGCTTTAACCAGAGTTTATAGCGTGCTCCTAACAGCCATCCTCTTTGCACCATTACGGTGGCGATTCGTTTAGAATATCTCTTTTTTGCATTATTACCCCCTTAAATAAGCTGTGCTAACAGCGTTTTTCTTTCTCTCAATGCCTTAAGGCCGTAGCATCTTGATTTTCCTTTAGAATACCAGGTACTAGTAGCGTGCCTAATTTTTACAGTGGCGTTCCACACGCTATAGCAGAGCCATGAAGCGTAGTGCTTACTCCCTGAGGCGAGATCCACTTACTTCGAACCATGCAATTAGCCCTTTGAACTGAATTCTATGAATGGTGTTTGAACACGCTAGTTTTAAGCGTTGCAACACTCGCTTAGGTTAGTTTAAAAAGGTTGAAAGGGTTTAGATTTAACATCTTAAATTTTCAAAGCGAGGTGGGAGTATATCCTAGTTTTTAGCGACTCAACATTCGCTTAGGTCATTTTAAAAGGTTAAAAGGGTTTATTTTTAACATTTTGAATTTACAATGCGAAGTGTGACAGCTCGCTAGTTTTAGCGACTCAACACTCGCATAGGTTATTTTTAACCTCTTTGTATATTATTATGCTCTCCCCCTTGGGCTCTTTTCTTATTTTCCCTACCACCCTTGCTGTTTTGCTGCTTAGTGAATAGTATATGTTCTCTGAAGCATAACTAACCTAGTGGTCTTTATATCCTTGGTGATTTCAGCTAGTATTTACAGATGGTTTTATGTGTAACCCCCTTAACTTACTTGAACCTTACATGCACGTCCTTTAGCTTATGTTGAGGCTTTATTTAACCCAGCTTATTATAGTCTTATGTGATAATATAAGTAGTTTAATCGACCTCTACTGCATTCTTGACTGGATAGCTAGCAATATAGTGTAATTTTGTTACTATGGCCTTGCTCTAGATGTGATATTTGTGTTTTCATGATACTCTCTAGTTTGCTCAAACATATGTTTTATCTGTTATTAGTTCCTGCCATTTTACAGTATATAAGATTTGTCTTTGCCTGCACTAACGTCTAAGAGAACTGTTGCTGGACTTTGCATATTATACATGAAGATGTTATGTGTAATTTATTGTAGTGCTTTCTCAAACTTGTGTTTGCTCTATATCTAAACTATCTCCTTTCTATCTCCTTTTGCCAGCCATATAACCCCCTGACCACCTGCTGGTCTTGGATCCTGCATCTTATACAAAACTCGGTCATCTCTCCCAAATTAAAGAATAAAGCTATCCCACTAAGAGGGCCTTCACCTGGAAAAGACATAAGGAAGTATGTCCTAGAGCTCCTGCTGAATTTAAATACCTACTTGTATACTTCTTTCCCAGTGATATTGTAAAACCCAAAGGCAGCCTAGCCAGTAGCCTGCAACCAAACCCCCTCCCTCCTCAACCAACTGATCACATAATCCCTGTAATATCCCTAGCAGCTTGCCGCTTGAACCGCAGGCCCTGTAAACAGCATTGATAGAAGTACCTGCTGTGGCTACTAGGTGGCCCCCATCTATTAGGGGCTTTCTCTTCCTTTTCCTCTGTAAACTGCTTACACCTAACAAATTCTCTTTATCTTACCCTATCTTACCTCTTGACAATAAATATACCTGCATCCCCTTGCCTTACGATACTTATATCCCTTTGCTGTACTTACCTTCATTCTGAGTACTTCACTGATAGTTTTCTCCTGGACCTCTTCTCCTTTGGCTCTTCCCTGTTCTTACTACCTCCCTTTCATAGCCCTTCTTCACTTCACAATTACTTCTACCTCCTTACTTCTTTCTTAGATAATTTATTTCTTTCACCTATCTATACCCACTACACCCTTGGGTCATTGCTATTATTACCTCCTCCTGAAATAATCTATTTCCTTTCTCCAGACTGATACTATCACCTCCCTTCCGTTTCTTTCTGCCTGCCTCCTACTCCTCCCCCTCTCCCATCCTATCCTACTTCCCCTCATAACCTATAAATATACCTGCCCAGGTTAAGCCACCTCTCTTCCTTAGGCTTCCCTGGCTACTGTGTGTTCCTGCCTTTGGCGTTCTCTGTAAGTGGCGTGTGCTGCTTTCAATTTATGTTGCTTTTAATCAGTGTCTTACAGTTACTGTATGCCTTTGGCGTTCTCTGTAAGTAGCGTGTTCTGCTTTCAATTGATGTTGCTTTTAATCTGTTACTGTATGTAGCTTTACCTGCACAAACTGTGTATAGAGTCAATGTTTTTAGCGGCAGTACTGTATACTAGATGGGTTATGGTCGATCTCACGACTTGCATAGTGAGTAAACAGCTGACTCAGATCAGCGCTTAATGTGAATGCTCCCTCCGCTTTTGAGCCCAGTTTCATGTTATACAAGCAAGTCGTCTGGCAGCGGATTCCCTTAACAGGGAATTAACAAATTATTCACTCCCTCTCAAGTGCCTTGATACTGCCTCTACCTAGACTCTGGATCAGTAGCCCATGGTCTCTACTAAGAGTTAAAGGTCCATTATCTTGAACAGATATAATAGCGTGCGTAGTTTGTAGCGCGCTCTTATGTGTAGTTACCATACACGCACCTTACCTGCCCCTGATAAATAAGCCTTGACCTTTTAGATATGTCTTTCTAGACTAAGTATTAAATGCTTTAACCAGAGTTTATAGCGTGCTCCTAACAGCCATCCTCTTTGCACCATTACGGTAAGCGATTACGTTTAGAATATCTCTTTTTTGCATTATTACCCCCTTAAATAAGCTGTGCTAACAGCGTTTTTCTTTCTCTCAATGCCTTAAGGCCGTAGCATCTTGATTTTCCTTTAGAATACCAGGTACTAGTAGCGTGCCTAATTTTTACAGTGGCGTTCCACACGCTATAGCAGAGCCATAGTGCGTAGTGCTTACTCCCTGAGGCGAGATCCACTTACTTCGAACCATGCAATTAGCCCTTTGAACTGAATTCTATGAATGGTGTTTGAACACGCTAGTTTTAAGCGTTGCAACACTCGCTTAGGTTAGTTTAAAAAGGTTGAAAGGGTTTAGATTTAACATCTTAAATTTTCAAAGCGAGGTGGGAGTATATCCTAGTTTTTAGCGACTCAACATTCGCTTAGGTCATTTTAAAAGGTTAAAAGGGTTTATTTTTAACATTTTGAATTTACAATCACAGTGTGACAGCTCGCTAGTTTTAGCGACTCAACACTCGCATAGGTTATTTTTAACCTCTTTGTATATTATTATGCTCTCCCCCTTGGGCTCTTTTCTTATTTTCCCTACCACCCTTGCTGTTTTGCTGCTTAGTGAATAGTATATGTTCTCTGAAGCATAACTAACCTAGTGGTCTTTATATCCTTGGTGATTTCAGCTAGTATTTACAGATGGTTTTATGTGTAACCCCCTTAACTTACTTGAACCTTACATGCACGTCCTTTAGCTTATGTTGAGGCTTTATTTAACCCAGCTTATTATAGTCTTATGTGATAATATAAGTAGTTTAATCGACCTCTACTGCATTCTTGACTGGATAGCTAGCAATATAGTGTAATTTTGTTACTATGGCCTTGCTCTAGATGTGATATTTGTATTTTCATGATACTCTCTAGTTTGCTCAAACATATGTTTTATCTGTTATTAGTTCCTGCCATTTTACAGTATATAAGATTTGTCTTTGCCTGCACTAACGTCTAAGAGAACTGTTGCTGGACTTTGCATATTATACATGAAGATGTTATGTGTAATTTATTGTAGTGCTTTCTCAAACTTGTGTTTGCTCTATATCTAAACTATCTCCTTTCTATCTCCTTTTGCCAGCCATATAACCCCCTGACCACCTGCTGGTCTTGGATCCTGCATCTTATACAAAACTCCGGTCATCTCTCCCAAATTAAAGAATAAAACTATCCCACTAAGAGGAGCCTTCACCTGGAAAAGACATAAGGAAGTATGTCCTAGAGCTCCTGCTGAATTTAAATACCTACTTGTATACTTCTTTCCCAGTGATATTGTAAACCCAAAGGCAGCCTAGCCAGTAGCCTGCAACCAAACCCCTCCCTCCTCAACCAACTGATCACATAATCCCTGTAATATCCCTAGCAGCTTGCCGCTTGAACCCCCAGGCCCTGTAAACAGCATTGATAGAAGTACCTGCTGTGGCTACTAGGTGGCCCCATCTATTAGGGGCTTTCTCTCCCTTTTCCTCTGTAAACTGCTTACACCTAACAAATTCTCTTTATCTTACCCTATCTTACCTCTTGACAATAAATATACCTGCATCCCCTTGCCTTACGATACTTATATCCCTTTGCTGTACTTACCTTCATTCTGAGTACTTCACTGATAGTTTTCTCCTGGACCTCTTCTCCTTTGGCTCTTCCGCTCCGTTAGCCCTTCACTCCGCTCCCCTCCCTACCCCCAATTCCCACCCACCCCCAGGGTCCTACATTTATCTCCAATAGGGACACACCCTAGATACCTTCTCTCCAATCACAGTTATCACTATCACACTTATACACCCTCCTTTCTGAAACACTATACCTATCTCAATATATCACTACCTCCTGCCCCAAACTCTAATTACTATCACCTAACTCTACTCCATCACACAATATCCTTCATTTCTACAAACCTCCACGTAACTCACAATGCCCATATTATCCATCCATACTTTACTGAGACTACTTATCTCTATACTATTACTATCATCTCTTACAACTACTTACATCATAACGTCTTAATTCTCTAAGAATATTCCTCCTTCACTGCCCTCTAAAAGTACCTCTACAAATGAAATACCTTTATCTGCATCCTACAAACTCTCACCCTCTCAATCCATATACCTTCTAGCCAAATATCACAGAATAGCACACTACAAGTTTTAAAAACTCTAACCAAAAGACATTTCTCTCTTACTATAAACTTAAACCACAGATATATCTTACTCTTCTCCACTTATTACAAGATGGTGATATTCACCCCAATCCTGGCCCACATCATATTACAACCAACACAGAACAAAACCAAACTAAACCTTTATCTCTCTTAAACTCAAAACCTTCCAATTCCCTTTCCATTGCTCATCTTAATATCGTAGTATCTGTAATAAAATAAGTCAACTCCATGCCCTCCTCGAAACACAACAGTTCGACATTTTATGCCTATCAGAAACTTGGTTAAAACCTTCCATTAGAGACACCGAAATTACCCCACCTGGTTATAATATTATTAGACTTGATCGCACTACCAAGAAAGGAGGTGGGGTAGCCATTTTATTCAAAGCAAAACTTAAACTTAATCCTCTTGATCTTACTCTTACCCAAAACACAAATGCTGAAGTAATTAGCACCAAAATACAAATCAATAACACTAAAGCAATAAACATTATTTGTGCATATCTCCCCCCTGGCAATAACATCAGAACCCTTGAAGACATACTCTACCAGCTTTCCTTCAAACTCCCACAAGAAACACTAGTCCTTGGGGACTTCAACATAGACTGGAATTCTTGTAACAACGCTAACCCTACTTCCCACATCAACCTCTATGGCTTCAAACAACTTATCAATAGCCCCACTAGAACTAATAAAGCAAACAATAAGGGTACCACCCTCGACTGGATTCTCACAAATACCCCCTTGCAAAACTACCAAACACATATCCTTCCAGATGACCTTAGTGACCATGCACTAACCTATATCATCAGATGCAAAACCAACCTAACCTTACCCACCACTTTCCAAACTCTTCACTCAAAAGAAACTTAACCCTGAGCAGTTTCAGGCTGAACTTTCACAATGTAAATGGACCCCACTAAAATATCTCCCACTCAACAAAGCAGTTGAACACTTCAGTTCTACATTCTTAGCTATACTTAACCACGCCCCAAGTCGCACCATTAGAACCAAAACTAAAACTGCTCCCTGGCTAACCACTAATACTAAGCTTAAAATAGCCCTAAGAAACAAATCTTGGCATAAATGGCGTACCACCAAAAGTCCAACTGACCACCAAAACTTTAGAGAACTTAGAAACAGTACTAAAAAAGCCATTCTATTAGATAAAAGAACTACTACATTCAACTTCAAAAACTACCAAAGATGAACCTAAAACATTCTGGTCATGTATTAATAATCTGCTGACCCCAGGCAAAATAATTACACCCAACCCTCAGGATTCTGACCCTGATAATCCCACACTAACAGCCAATACCTTTAATTCCTTCTTCACCAATTCTATACAAACTCTAGCCAACCAACTATCTCCAGATACTTCTCAACTGCGTCCAAACACATTAATAAACACTATCCCTCCCTACACCTACAACCTATATCTACCTCCTATATACAAACTCTTCTCCATAAACTAAAACCTACCACCCCTTCCGCAGACAAGCTTCCAGCTGAATTCCTTCAACTAGCAGCAAAAGCCATTGCTTACCCTGTCTCTATCCTAATAAACAGATCAATAAAAGAAGGTATTTTTCCAACAGTCTGGAAGATATCACATATTATACCCCTACATAAAGGAGGCAAATCTTATGATTTCTCCAACTATCGTCCCATAGCACTTCTATCCCCCTTAGCTAAAATCATGGAAAAATGTATACATAAACAACTACTCAATCATCTCCTCTATAATAGCCTCTTAGCTGACACTCAACATGGTTTCAGACCTGCTCACAGTACCACCACAGCTTTACTCTCCTTTACAAATACCATAAACTTCAACAATAACAAACTTACATCTTCTCTTTTCTTAGACCTATCAAAAGCCTTTGATATGGTGAATCATACACTTCTTCTGCACACACTAAAATCTCTGGCCCTGGATCCTCTTCCATAACCTGGTTTTCTTCCTATCTAGAAAACCGTCAGCAAGCTGTACTCTGGAAAAACTCATTATCTGCTCTCCTCCCTGTTTCTTTAGGAGTCCTCAAGGATCTATCCTAGGCCCACTTCTATTTTCCATCTTTATTAACGACCTCCAATCTTCTATCCCTAATACTACCTGCATACAATATGCAGATGACTCCACCATTATTTGCACTGCTTCTTCTCAAACCGAACTCCAGATTCAAACTCAATCAGCCTTCTCAACTGTTGAACAGTGGTTCTCCAATCGCTGTCTACTCCTTAACCCAAAGAAAACTAAATTATTACTCTTTTCACCTACACGTAAATCGACTCTGTCAAACTTCTCTATCACAGCAACTGATAACACCATTATTTCTCCTGATTCTACAACTAAACTTCTCGGTGTTATTATCGATAATAATCTTAACTATGATTGTCAAATCAACAGTACAATAAAAGCAGTTAATAAAAAAATAGGGTCCCTGTACAGGATAAAGCCCTTCCTAACACCGGAAGCTAGGACAACCCTAGCCCAAACACATCTTATCTCTACCCTTCTGTATGCTGTGCCTATTTACACTAATCTATCTAAAAGTAACCTTAAGAAACTTACTACATCCTATCACAATATTGCCAGATTTGCCACCTCATCCCAATTCAGAACCCACCACTGTCTAAACCTAAAACAACTACACTGGCTGGAACTCCCTAACAAGCTCATTTTTCAACAACTTTTAATAGCACACAAAATTCTATACCAACCTTCTAAAACACCAGCTCTTAGCAACCTCTTGACTCCCTATATTAACCTGAAACAACTACGTTCCTCTGATAAACTACTTGTTAATATTACTAGAACTATTAATTCTGCAGGCAACTCCTTTTTCTAACTCAGTAGGTAAAATATGGAATAATCTTCCATCTGACATCTCTTCTTTGCCCACTCTTCCACTCTTCAAGAAACAACTATTAAGACATCTTAATAATTTCTGGCTTTGCTCTTGTACCAACCCAGATTAACTTGCTTGCACCTTACTCTATCATAAACCTTCCTTAGCCACTTGGACCCCCATCTACCTCAACTCTTCACTTGACAAAATATCCCTTTTCTTTGTAAATATTACTTGATTCACTCTAATAATTCCTACCTTCCTTCCTGTATTGTTAGTAGTTATCCTTTCTCTAAATCTCCTTCTAATATTAGCCTTTTTAGGTAAGTTAAGATCTATCATATAGGTGTTTACATATTATTTTTTATCCATTGTACAACTCATTTGTACTATTCATTATTTGTATTTGTATAATTGTTTTTCTACCTCTAGAGCTTTTCTCCTCAGGCCTCACATTCTAAGTTAGCTTTTTTAGTTCACTAAGATCTATAATAAATGTGACTACATTTTATTTTTCCCATTGCATAACACTTTTGTACTATGAATTAATTGTATTTTTAAAATTGTTTTTACCTCTGGAGCTTTTCTCCCCGGGCCTCCACTGAAAATGGACATTAATCCAGCTGGACTAGCCCGGTCAACAAATGTAAAATAAAATAAAATAAATAAATAAATAGTAACTACAGCAAACATTTCATAACAGACTTTTCAGCAGCACACCTGTGTTTTTCCAGATGGGAGACAGTCAACTCCCTACAGAATAAGGCCGCAGCCAAGAGCACTACAGTTACTCCTTGCACAACAAACATTTCGGTAAGACACCACTGATATTCCGATGTAAACATCATACAGAAAACAGCCAGAGCAGACAACGTACCTTTGCATGCAACAGTTGTGACTGTTAGACAAATTGCAGAGCACCAGCATTTACTTCAGCAAAACCTCAAAGAACTTCAGCAGGCCAGCACTGCTTCAGAAAATCTACCTTTAAAAGACATTATGAAGTTAACAGCTACATAATTCACCATCTACATAAACTTTCAAGTTTCCAGAGTGACGTCACACAACAAGCAAGAAAACATTTAAAAGCTGCAGAAAACAGGACACGTTCTTCCAGAATCATAAAGTAATATAAGACTTTCTATGCACTTTTTAACTAAAGATAAAAATTTAAATACATCAGTAAAAGTCACTTGCATACCTTTTGTATAAACATGTCAAGTAATACTTCTATAGTTAAGACACCAGTGATTGTTTGGTTTAAAGTTAAAAGCTGGGTAAAACAATCTAAAAAAAATATGTTCCAGAAATGTTAATTTAAAGATAAAAGTAATTAGTTCAGGAATATTACATCTTTCCAGATGCAAAAGGCTTGAATCTCAGAAGCACACTGCAACAGTCAACACTATTTCATAATTTGCAGAATGAGTCAGCTTTTCTCAGTAATTCTGATTTAGTTTTCAAACATCAGTAGAAATGCTACAGCACACGTAATTCACAGAGTTAAGTAGCAATATGGTAAACAGAGACATAAACACAATCAGTGTACAAGCTAGTGCAAATATTGCACTGAGAGGGGATAAGAGTGCAGATTTTTATCAGTCTGATAAAGTAAATAATGTACATACTTCATCACAAACTACTGTTTCAGAGCAAAGCAAAGAAAAAATGCATTCCATAGCTCAAGTCAGTGCTGTTGCTAGCTCTTTAACAAAGGATTTTCAGATTATCTATAAAGGGTGTGGCAGTCCAGCATGAACCCAGAACATTTATCTGTCATTGTTTAAGGTTAAAAGAAATGGCAATATTTCACTGTTTACAGAAAAAAAATATGGATTAATGTGTTGTCGATCTTCATTCATTCTTGACTGATGGGTTCGGTTCTGACCTCTTGGAACTGACTCTGCCATTATACAGAGCTTGCACCAGCCAAAAACTCTTGAGCTAAGGCTCTACCCTCAATGCCTCTCTCCCCATTACCTCAGATCGAGTTTGCTAGTATATAAGAAAATATAGAAGCCCTGTCTAAAGTATAACTCTATAACATCCCAGGACTAGGTCTGGACCTCCAGGAGTCTTTTGGAGGAGGGAGGGTGGGATGTCAAGAACGAATGAAGATTGACAACATAGATGGAACATTATGGTAAGAACATAACTTCCTTATCTGATGTTGTCAATCTTCATTCATTCTTGACTGATTCAACAGAGTCTCTAGCTACTTTAGATCTTGGGAGGCACTAAAGGAAGGATATTCCTGTGCACCATAGAGCCAAAGGATGCTCTTCCCCTGGAGAACATGTTTAACTTGTAATGAGTGATAAAGGTATGCGGAGTAGCCCAAGTTGCAGCTGCACATAATGTATGTCTTCCACAGATGCTCTGGAATGGAAGAAAGCTGATGTGGAAACAGATCTTGTAGAATGAGCTTGAACAGTAGATGACAACTTGAGTTTGTTTTGGTTGTATATAAAGGTAATACAGTCTCTTAGCCTTTTTGACAGGGTGACCTTTGATATAGACTTGCCCAATCTGGGTCCTGAAAATGATAGAAATAGTTGGTCCAATTTTCTAGAAGATTTCTTTCTATCCAAGTAAAACTGTAATTGTCTGTGGACATCTAACAAGTGTAGACAGTACTCTCCTTTGTTCGTAAATTTTGTAAAGAAAACTGGTAAGTCTATGGACTGGTTGATATTAGATTCTGATACTACTTTGGGAAGGAAGATGGGATTGGATCTGAGTGATACTCTTTCTTTGTGAAAAAAGATGTATGGATATTTCACACATAAAGCCTGTAATTCTTCTAGCAGACATGATAGCTACTAGAAAGAGAGTCTTCCAAGATAGGAACAAGAGGTCGCAAATGGATGCTGGCTCAAAGGGCTGTTGAACTAGACATTGTAAGGCAAAGGTCAAATCCCATGGCACTACAGGATCTTTGAAAGGGGGTTTAAGTGCAGAGCGCCTTTTAGAAAAATTTTGTTTAGATGATGGGACATCAAGGAATGGTCATCGAAACCATGAAAAATGAAAATTTGAAATGGCAGCCGTTGAACCCTAATTGTAGATGTAAAAGCCCCCATTTCAAACAGGGTTGCTGAATATTCCAGTATCTTGTCAACTGATGCTGAGAAAGGGTCTGCGTGATTTGCAGTAGCCCAAACTGAAAATCTTTTCCATTTTCTAAAGGAAAGCTTTCTGGTGGATGGTTTATGGGAGGCCAGAAGTATCCTTTGCACTGGAGAGGACAAGTTATTCTGCCTGGCAATTACTGGAATAGGAGAAACCAAGCCGTCAGCTTGAGATTTTGAAGACTGGGATGCACCAGATCCTGAGGGTGAGACAGTAGTTCCTGAGTTGGGTCTAGAGTCCATTGGCAGTGAACTAGATAAGGCCAAAGAAAGAGGAACCAGACTTGATGGGGCCAGTATGGTGCAATGAGAATCACTGTGCTTCTCAACTGTTGGGCTTTCATCAGCAACTGGGGAATCAGTGGAATTGGGGAAAAGCAGACAGAAGTCCTGGGGGGGCCAATCAAGAAAAAGTGCATCTCCGGGGGACTCCCCGTGAGGGGGGATTAGGGCAAAGTAGCTGCTGCATTTGTGGTTTATGGGAGAGGTGAACAGGTCGCAGTAAGGCTGACCCCATCGATGAAAGATCTTCGTCACTACATTGGGATTGAGAGACCACTACTGAGCAGGAGGATACATCTACTCAGTTTGTTTGCAATCACTTTGGAGTTCCCCAGGATATGCGTTGCTATCAGAAAGTGGTTGGAAGTTATTATCCATTGCCAAATTCTTAGTACTTCCCGGCATAGAGGGTAAGACCTGGTTCCCCCCGTTTGTTGATGTACCAGACTACAGACATGTTGTCTGATTGGACTGCAATTGTCCCTGAAGGAAGGACAGCTTGAAATGCTTGCAACACTGAACGCATTGCCCTCAGTTCTAGGACAACTGATGTGCAAATTGGCCTCTTGCAGGGACCAAGTCCCTATAACAGTCTGTTCCAGAAACCCCCCCCCACCCTATCTGGGAAGTGTTCGTGGTCACTATGGCCTTGGGCTGAGAGGGGGGATGATCCCATAGATTGTCTTCTGGCTTCATCCACCAAGGTAAATCCTTCTTGCAGCAATTTGTTATCAAGACTGGCTGGGATGCATTAGAATTGGCATTGTGACACCAAGAGCCATTGAAGCAGCCTCATGTGATACCTCACTGGGGGGGGGGGGCTAATGTTATTGTCGCTGCCATGGATCCCAAAGCTTGTAGTACCAGACAAGGAGATACTCTGTTTTGGTAAATGACTACTTGAAGTTGTGTTCTGAGTTTCAGCAGTCTGTGGAGAGGAAGGGAGGCTACACAGGATACTGTATTTAACCTTGCTCTGATGAACTCGAGATCCTGTGTGGGAGTCAGTTATGATTTTTCTTTGTTGACTGAAATGCCTAGTGTGTTGGCAAGATGTAGAGCAAAGTCTATGCATAAAGCAGTAGATGCCTGGAGGTGGCGATCAGGAGCCAGTCATTTAGATATGGAGACATGCGGAATCCTTGTAGTCTCAGATAAGCTGTTATGACTGCCATACAGTTGGTGAACACCCTAGGGGCTGTGGCAAGACCGAAGAACAATGCTCAAAATTGGTAATGACTGGCTCCTAGCTGGAAGCAGAGGTACCTTCTGGAGAATTTGTCCATTTTTATGTTATAGTATGTGTCCTGAAGGTCTATAGAGCACATCCAATTGTCCTTCTCTAGGAAGAGAAGGATTGACTGAACTGAGACTGCCTGGAATTGTTTTTGTTGTACAAATTTATTCAATAGGCTGAGATCCAAGATTGGTCTCCAGTCCCCTGTCTTCTTTGGCACTAAGAAGAATCTTGAGTAGAATCCATATCCTGTTTGGTCTGGTGGGATTAGTTGGATGACTCTTTTTTTTTTTTTGAAGCAGCTTTTGAATCTCTAGTGCTGCTAGATTTCGTGCAGAGAGAACATTACCCTGACTACTTCCAGAGATAAATAATCAGGCCTCCATTCAGGAGTGCTGATAGGGTTATCCAAGAAAGGAGTCTCTGGGGCCCTGGTTACATGTACCCCCCTCTTCCACAGGAGGAACATCTTCCAGAAGAATTCCTTCCTCTGTCCCAGGAGGAATAGTCACCACGTGTGTCGCAAAAAGGCCCTTGGTTTATCTTGAACCACATTTTTCCACTCCTCTGTTTCCTGGAGTAAGGTTGTTGAGAAGCAGAAAAACACAGCAGAAAGGGTCTTTTCATCTTTTTCACACTGGGCTAGTGTGTCTCTGACTTTTGGGCCAAACAAGGAAGTACCACCAACAGGAACGTTAATAAAGGAAGACTTAAAGGGTACCACGAAATCACACAAGCGCATCCAGGCATGACGCCTAATAGCAACCCCTGTACTTGCTGCCCTAGATGTCCATTCAGCTGTATGAGCAATAAGCTGCATGGACAAATTTGTGATAGATTCCAGTATGGCAAGCTGAGAGGCTGCTTTATCTCAAAGCTTGTCAGGTACTATTCCTGCAAGGGTACCTGAAAGCTCAGTTATCAAATCCCTTTGGAGTCTGATAAAAGTTCAAGGACTGAATAGTGAAGGTCAATGAAGCAACGACCCGCTTCCCAAATGTACCCATCATCCAAGACTCTTGGTTAGGAGGATGAATAGTTGAACTCTCCTTGGCGAGTTCCTTTTTGGTGACCATTGCCACCACCATGGCATCCACTGCTAGACCCTTAGACCAATGGGGCTGATCCTCTAGGGCTGAAGTAATTTTATCTGGTCTTCGAGGAATAGTTCCATGCTCGCTGAATGATTAACTTAACTAGATCATCAGTGGGCAGGGTCACCCAAGAAGTAGAAGGGTGGGCAAGAAAAGCTTGCAAGAACACAGACTCCTCAGAGGATGGGTTTTGAGGGCTTCCAATCACCCTTCTGTTTTAATATTTCTAGGATGTCTCTGAAGGAGACATCTTCTGGGATGACCGTGGGGACCCTTCTCCTTCATCGTAATCTGTGTCTTCAATGAAAGATTCTTCAGGAGAATCCAGGTGCATTCCTCTTGCATGTCCTCCTCAGGGGGAAGTTCTGAGGAGGACTCTGAAGAGGGAAGACCCTGAATTGGGGTGTCTTGCAGCTCATGTGCCTGCTGTCCAGACATAGCAGATTGTGACAGCTGCAAACCAGAGGAAATGAAAATATGGCACTTCAGTGAGGATGGAACCAGCTGGGAGTCTGCTGAGGCCAAAGCTCTGTCCATAATCTGGAAGGCAGACCTGCCCAAAGAAGGATGGCAGCCCAGAATCAAAAAAGACAACCTAGGAGCTGGGGTCACACCCCACTCTGACGAGCCACCACCCAGAATAGGAGCTGAGAGTGGGCTCGAAACTGCCATGGGCCCGAGAGCCATAGACGGCACAGAAGGAATAACCAGCACCAGTCCAGGGATCTCAGAACCAACACCCAAAGAATGGTCCCGGGTGTGCAACTGATCCAAAGGAGGCAAAAACCAGAGAGTCAACTCCGGTACTGAGGTGAGATCCACCGTCTGCACCAAGGTAACTGGCACCAGGAGCATCAAAGTGGGGGAACCCTGAAATGAGGTTGAAGGAGGATAAACTGGTAGAGTCCTTGGAGAATAAGCCTGATGTTCGGGTGGGAAAGAGTTTTGAGATGGTGCAGGGAGTCCCCCGGCTGCCAAAAGCTGATCCACTAATCTATGTCCAATTCCGATAGACTCCTGGAGGAATGGATTGACATTCCTGAAGGAGACTCAGGCCTGTCTATAAAGGGGCTTGGTTGTTGACTCAGAAAGAGGTCCACTGAAGCAGAATATATAGTCCTGGGAATAACTGGTAAATCGGCACCATGGGTTGATGTATGGATGGGAATTGTAAAACCGAATGAGATGATACTGGAGGCTAAACAGAAACTATTGTCGGTGCCAAAGAGGTCGTCAGCGCCAAAGTAGTGATCAGAACCGAAGAAGTTTTTGTCTGAATTGGTTCAGTGACTAAAGGCACCGAGGAGGATTTAGTTGCTTTCGGTGCCGTAGGCAAAGTTATCGTCAATTTCAGTACCTTGCCTTTAGGTTCTGAAGAAACCATCGGGACCTTTGGTTTTTGTGACTTAGATTCATGTGTTGTAGGGGAGGTTGGCACAGAATGGCTTCTTTTCTTTGCTTCAGGTTTAGGAGATTTTGAAGTCTCCACCTTAGAAAAGGCTTCAGTAAAGGAACGTTTTAATAAGCCTTTCAAAGTAAGCTTGTTGCACTTTTCAGATAAAGTACTGGCACTAAAGCCCTGACAAATAGTACAGGTCAAGTCTAAATGAGGGGTACCCAAACAATATACACAAGAAAGATGCCCATCAGAGTTGGGCATCTTCCTGCCACAGTCTTGACACTGTTTAAATCCAGATTTCCCCTTTTGCTTTTCTACCATATTGAAAGGTTAATCTTCCACTAACACACACACACACACACACACACACACACACACACACACACACTCTCTCTCATGACAGAGAGGAAGGACAGGAATAAGAAGTTACGTACTTACCATAACATTCTATGTTTGTAGTTCATCTCGCCTACATTCTTGCTGGATGAGTTCGGAGATGAACCTCGGCTCCGACTCGGCCGATACTAAAGTTCAAGAGCTTTCACTGGCATGAGGCTATCCCCTATCCCATTGTACACCATGGCAATTCCCCAGATCTTGTTTGCAAGAAAGTAACTAAATACATAATAGTGATTATACTATCAATAACTGTGCACATATAACAAAAGCATTTTGTTTTACTATCCATGGCATGTGGACAGACAACTATAACAAGGTCAGACAGCATAATGGATATTCCACCAGTTCCTCCAGGATACTGGAAGGGGGAAGGAGGGTGGGACGCAAGAATGTAGGCGAGATGGACTACAAACATGGAACGTTATGGTAAGTACATAACTTCTTAATGTTATGTAGTCTTATCTCGCCGTAATTCTTGCTGGATGGGACAGCGTCCCCAGCACCTTTACCATGGGTGGCTCAAGCAAAGAGACCCTTTAGCACAGTGGACCCAAAGGATGACCTTTCCTGGGAGACCAAATCTAATTTATAATGAGTGACAAAGGTATGAGGTCTTGCCCATGTAGCTGCTGCACAAATGGTATCAATTGGAAGTGTGGATCTGAAGGCATATGAGGCTGATACTGCTCGTTGAATGGCCTCTTACCTTAGCAGGCAATTGTTTCCCAACACTTTTGTAAGAAAATGAAATGCAGTCTGAAAGCCATTTAGACAGTTACTTTGGAAACAGGCAAGCCTTTGTTTTTGTCTGAGAAGGAAACAAACAATTGATCCGATTTCCTGAAATCTTTAGTCCTGTGCAAGTAAAATCGGAGAATTCTATGGACATCTAGGTGATGCAGTCTGTATTCTGATTTATTACTGTAACTGGGGAAGAATACTGGTAATTCAGTAGTTGTGTTTAGATTATGTTCTGAGCATAACGTAGGAAGGAAAGAAGGATTAGTTCTTTAGGGAGACTCTGTCCTTATGGAATATAATATGTGGGGATTGAATAGTCAGAGCTTGCAATTCTGAAACCCTCCTAGCAGATGTTATAGCTACTAAGAACAATGTCTTCCAAGACAACAGTTTCAAGTTGGATGAGGAAATGGTGGAAATAGTGGAGAAATCATTGAGGTTAGAACTAGGTTTAGGTCACAGGGTTCCTGAAGTTGCCTGATTGGAGGTCTGAGAAGGAGGACTCCTTTCAAAAAGGTTTTACATAAAGAGTGGGACATAATAGAATTTCCCATTCCCAAAATGATAATTTGAGATGGCAGCCAACTGAACTCTAATGGTAGCAACTGCAGCTCCTTCTTGAAAAATAGATGAAAGGAAGGACAGGATAGACTCAATGGGGGCTGAGTAGGGATCTATGCCTTGTTTAGCCGCCCAAATGGGAAACCTTTTCCATTTGCTGGACTATAATTTCCTGGTGGAAGGTTTGTCTGAAGAAATGAGTATGTGTTTAACAGCAGGAGAAAGGGACATGCACCTGGCTATTCATGGAACTGGAGCAGCCATGCTGTCAATTTCAGGGTTTGGATGGCAGGATGTAACTGTCCCGATTGGTGAATCAGGAGGTCTGGAGATGGTTCCAGAATCCATGGCTCCTCAAGAGATAAGGCCACAGGAAGGGGAACCAGACTTGGCGAGGCCAGTAAGGCAATGAGGATCAGGGTACTCTTCAACAGTTTTGCTTTCTGAATCACTTTGGGTATGAGAGGAAAGGGGGGAAAAGCATAAAGAAGTCCCAGAGGCCAATTGTGGACTAGAGCATCCCTGGGTGACATCCCTGGATGGGAAATGAGGCAAAGTAGTTGCTGCATTTGGCATTCATGCACGTGGCAAATAGATCACAGCAAGGGTGGCCCCATTTGCAGAAAATGTCTTCTGCAACTTCTGTTTTCAAGGACGACTCGTGAGGCATCAGAATTGCTCGACTCAGTTTGTCTGCTATCACATTGGACTTCCTTGGAATGTACGTTATTACCAGAAAACGTTGAGAGTCCATCGCCCATTTCCATACTCTTTGTGCCTCTCAACAAAGTGGGTAAGACTTGGTTCCCCCTTGCTTGTTTATGTACCACACTACAGATATGTTGTTTGATTGAATTGCAATTATCCTGGTGGGAAGAGAACTGTGAAGTGCTTGCAACGCGTATAGCACTGTTCTCATCTCCAGAACATTTATTGCAAGTGGTTCTCATGATCCTGCCAGATACCTTGGACCATCATTCCCAGATAATGGTCCCCCCACACACACTATCTGGGAAGTGTCCCTGGTCAAGACTGCATTTTGTTGAGGGAGAAGAAGGGGATGACCTAGATAAAGCTAATCTGTATGTAACCACCATGTTGGATCCTTTTTGCAGGAGTTTGTAATGAGTATTTGGTGGGACAAGGGTAGATCCTGCAATGACCACTGGGCAAATAGTAGCCACTGAAGCATTCTCATGTGTAGATGGGCTAGGGGAACTAAAAGAATGGTGGATGCCATAGTCCCTAAAACTTGAACTATCCTGGCCTGTACTTTGTCTTTGGTCAGCAAGAATTTGACTTGGTTGTGCAATGATTCTATCCTTTCTGGTGTCAGTTTTGCTGTCATGGTGGTTGAGTCTATGTCTGAGCCTAAGACAATACACTGTGATGGAGATAAGGTGGATTTTTTTAGATTTACTGTAATTCCTAATCTGGTACACAAGGATAGAGTCTCGTCGCTGGCTCGAATTAATTGGTGCTTGGTGGTAGCAGTGAGGAGCCAGTCTAAGTACAGAAACACTCAGAATCCCTGACGTCTCAGGTGAGCCGTAACTACCGCCATACATTTGGTGAACACTCTGGGGGCTGTAGTGAGGCCAAATGGCAGTGTTTGAAATTGAAAATGACTGGCTCCCAGCCGAAAGCGTAGATGTCTTCTGGAGCACCTGTCCATTTTGATATGGTAGTACGCATCCTGAAGATCTATGGAGCACATCCAATTGTCTTTCCCAATAAACGGAAAAATTGAGCGCAGAGTGATCATATGGAACTTCGATTTTTTACAGACTTGTTTAGCTTGCTGAGATCTAGGATTGATCTCCAGTCCTTTTTTGGAACTAAAAAGAATTGTAAGTTCCGGATCCTATTTGCTCTGTGGGAACTTCTTGGATGACTTTGTTTTGCAGCAACAAGATAACCTCTAATGTTGCATGGTCTAATTGATAGGGTGGTACATCTGGTAAAGGCTGAGTTGTAGGGGAATCAGAAACAAAGGGAATGAGGTAACCTCTGGAAATTATATTTTGTACCCATCGATCTTGAGAAATTTGTAGCCAGGCGCTTGGGTACAGTGAGAGATGACCCCCCCCCCGACTGCCTCCAGAGACAGACAGTCGAGCAGCGCCTCAAGGGTGATGAAAAGGTCGATCAGAGAAAGCATTTCTATCACCCTGGTGTTGCGGACCCCCTCTGCCGTGAGCACAGGCCTTCCATTATAACCTCCATCTCTGCCTCTAGGGGGAGGGTTGACCCTGTGCTTGAGGGAAACCTTTTTGGGATTTATGGAACCACATTTTCCCTCCTGTTTGACCCTTGGGATAGGGTCTGGAAGAAAGGGAGAAATGGACTCCGACAGCAAATAAGGTTTTCCCTTCCTGCTCGCATCTGGTCAAAGTCTCTTTTACCTGAGGTCCAAAAAGGGATGAACCATCAAAGGGGACGTTGGTAAAGGAAGACTTGAAGGAATCCATAAAATTGCATAGATGCATCCAGGAATGTCTCCTGAGAGAGATCCCTGCTGCAGCCGCCCTGCTCACTCCATCAGCTGTGTAACAAATTAGCCTCATGGAGGAGTTAGCAATAGAGGTAAGGGTGGAGAGCTGCAAAAACACCTTGTCAGCAGATCCTGAAACTGCTGAACCCTGAAGGGTATCTCCCAACTCCTTTAGGAGATCCCTTTGAAGCCTGGTAAAATGGGACAGGTAATTCAGCAATCGTAAGGTAAAGGCCGCTGAAGAAAAGGTACGCTTTCCATACCTATCCATCGTCCTAGACTCTATTAGGAGGATGGATATTTGAGGATGTCTCAGATAACGCCTTCTTTGTGGCTGCTGCTACCTCCATAGCATCCACAGGTACTCCCTTGGTTAGAAAGGTTTTGTCTTCTGGAACAGTAATAAATTTATTAGACCTCCTCAGGACAGGCTCCACTGTATCTGGAGAGGTCCAAGCTTTCCTAGGTATGGCAGTGTCACCCAGAAGGTGGAAGGTCAGGAACCAAAAGCCTCAAGATACACTGATTCGTCCTCAGTAGGGTTAGAGATCTTCCAATCATCCCTCTAAGGATTTCTAGGATGTCCACAAAAAAAAAAAGAGATCCTCAGAAGTAGATCTTGGGGACCCTTCTGACTTATCCAAATCAGTGTCAGAAGTGACTGACTTGGGTGAGTCAATATGCTTCTTCTTGCAGACTCTCTTCCTAGAGACCTCTCCAGTGGGGTAATCTGGGGAGGTTACGGAAGAGGGGACACCACCTATGGGAGCTCCTTGGGGCTCTGGTTCCCTATGCTTAGAAGAGGCTGCAACTTGCTGCTGGAGGGACGTCAGGTCCAATGGCAGGGCTCTAGTAGTTGACAAAGCTCTCTCTATCACCTCAAAAGCCTTTCCACCCCACTCCAAAGAAGATCTCTGCTCCGTGGAAACTGATGGTTGACTCCGAACTGGAGGAGCAGGCTCCGAAGTGGATGTGGGAGCCGAGCTTACGTGAGCCAAAGCACCGAGAGGGAGAGTCGGATCCGAAGAAAACCCGGGGTGACTATCCCTTCCGGAGTCGAACCAAGAGCGTCGGCTCCCAGACCCCTCGGCTCCAGACTGATGAAGTTAGTTATCAGTTCCGAGGAAGCAGGAAGAGTTCTCAGAACCAAGGGTTCCAGCACTAAATGACCTGAAACATTAAACTCCGAGAGTGAAGCAGTAGGAGGAGGAATAGTAGACTGAGGATGGGACGGATCCAAAGCCTTTGGGTCCGGAGGAGATAAAACTTTTGCCAGCACTTAATCACAGAGCAGCCTTTTCACCACCCACTCTGCATCCTCATCAGATAGTGTCCTGGAGGAATAGGTGGAGATAGATGGAGATCTCCTCCTTCCCAAAATAGGAGATCTTAAAGTTGGTGAAACTGGTTCCAAGATTTGTGAATGTTGCAATAGAGATGATTGTCTTGGAGCCAATGAAACAGACTGCACCGAGACCGAAGAAGCAGAATCGGAGCTAGAACTCTTTAGCTCCGTCGCTTTTGATTTTTTTGTCGGTTCCGAAACAGGAGCCGATGGAGATTTCCTTTTATGACTCTTAGAAACTGTCTGACCTTGTTCCAGCTGTTCTTGGAAGGATCTTGTCATACGACCCCTATTGATAAGTTTTCTTTTGCATTTATTAAGAACCCTGGTGCTGAACACATGACAGAAGGTACAGGGTTCTTGAAAATGAGCCTCTCCAAGACAGTACACACAACAGGTGTGACTGTCAGTCAATTACATTTTCTGAGAACATTTATCACATTTTTAAAGCCAGAAGGGCAGTGTTGTTTGTGTTCTCTGTCTTTATCCTTTGACATTTTGCTTTTAGAAGGAAAGAAACAAATACAATAACAATAGTACAACTATAAGAATATATATATATATATATATATATATATATATATATATATATATTTTTTTTTTATTAGAAGGAGAAAAAACTAGCACACAGAGTGGAAAGGCCCTCTAATTTAAATGGGCAACTATGGTCCTCTAACTAAAATGGGCCGTACAATCCTTAAAGAAAGGGACAGGGGAAGCAAACACTCAAGACAATCACAACTATTAATGAGAAAAAGGAAGAAATATAGTAAAAAAATATCAAAATATTTCACTTAGTCAACGAGACTGTAAGAAGACAACCTTGAAGCTTTCACGGCAAATGAGATCTGGGGAATTGCCAAGTTGCACCATGGGATAGGGGATAGCCTTGAGCCAGTAAAAGCTCTTGAGCTTTAGTATCGGCCAAGTCGGAGCCGAGGTTCGGCTAAGAACCCATCCAGCAAGAATTATGGCAAGATAGGACTACATAACATGGAATAGTTTTTTTTTTTTTGTACATATACCAGCAATGGTATAAGAAAATACCCAAAACGGGTAAAGTGGAAAAAAGAAGAAAAGGAAAGAGGATACCAACAATGGTATCAAAGATTATTAGTGGTAATAGAAGAAGGGAGGAGGCCTGATACCAGCGATGGTAAAATACAGTTAATGAAAGGTAAAAAAGGAGGGTGGGTATAACTGGAAAGACAGCCACTCACTAAGCAATAATGTCACAAAACTTTCTAGCAAAAGTTTCCAAGGAAACAGAGTTTAGAAAGAGAAATTTAAAGCACTTAGCTGACAGCATCAGCTCATGTGTCCAATTTTCTATGTAGCAAATGAGATCTGAGGTAATGAGGAGAGAGGCATTATGGGTAGAGCCTTAGCTTGAGAGTTTTTGGGTGGCACAAACTATGTATAATGGCCGAGTTAGTTCTGAGAGGTCAGAACTGAACCCATCAGTCAAGAATGAATGAAGATTGACAACATCGGACTAGTTGTGTCTGGATTTAAAGGGTCAAAGATTACAGCAGCTAACAGAAGTGTAAAAGCAGCATACTTCAGTGACAAGATTATATGGGAAAGTGAAAATGCAACAGAATGTGTAGTACTGCACATTGATGACGCTTGTAAGAATCTGCATGCAATAGATTGTGCAAATGTACATAATTGCAAAACTGGTTATGACAGAAACATCCAGATTTATGGGCTAAAGATAACATAAATTCCAGTTCAGCAGACACAGCTAAAGTTCTCAGAAAGGCATATCTGGTGTGGCCAGTTAGAAAAAAGGGTAACCTTACGCATTTATGTTGTGTAGAGTATACCAGAAATGACAGTCAAGTTAATTCACAGAATAAAGGGTTTACAGTTACAGATTTGGCAAATTGATTTTTTGTGTCATTATTTTGTTTAGCAGACATTAAGAGCTCTTTATTATGGTAATAAAGTGTCGCAATGCATAAATAATATCTTGATGTTTTGCTAGTTTACAGAATGTAAAATTTAAAGCCAATGGTACATTTTAAGAGTGATTACAGTCAAAAGTTCAGATCCCATGAATGAAAAGAGTGCATCATAAATATGTGTCATTAAAGACGGCAGACAAGTAAAGCTCCAGAATTAGATCAGTTCAACTCTAGTAATAAATGTGTATAATATACAGGTAAACGTAAATATAAAGAAACTTCACATATGTATATAAAAGACAGACAAGTAAACTTCCAGAATCAGATGAGTTCAAGTCTAGTAATACATGTGTCTATGTAGTTGGTTTAAGATTGTATGTATTTCATGCAGAAAGTGAAGTTTATCAGATCACACCAGCTCAGCAAGCTGAATTAAAGACAATAATGTATGCCATAATGCAGTATGGTAAAGATCAGTTTTAATATTCTTAGTGACACTTTATGCAGTTACAGTTATTATTTAACCAAGAAAATTGTATACACTAATGATAAATTCTTGCAGCATTCAGTAGTATTCAAAAGTTAAATGATTTCAGCTAAAGGAATGGCTATGCTAAGATAGTGGGTGGAGTTTCATACACAGAACGGTATGT
Source organism: Protopterus annectens (assembly GCF_019279795.1). Taxonomy (NCBI): domain Eukaryota; kingdom Metazoa; phylum Chordata; order Ceratodontiformes; family Protopteridae; genus Protopterus; species Protopterus annectens. Next base: position 547,262,369 of record NC_056738.1, on the reverse strand, counting down.
TTGGGCCTGAAGGTCACAAGAGTAAATATAGAAAGTTCAGCAGTTAAGTTTAATTTTATATAGGTACAGAAGTGCAAAAATGTTAAATTATCAATACAGTGTTAGATTCCTAATTTATTTTCATTTTAGGTTATGGCAGGAAAAACAATGTCACCGAGGTGTCAGTTTGATTTAATAATAAAGTTACAGCCTTTCCATTTCACTGTAGTACATTATAAGTTTGCTTGCAGATTTACAAGAATTTATGTTTATTCCATGCTGAAAAATGGAAATAAAGTCAGGGCAACAAGCAATGTATTAAGTTCACTGTAGTACATTATCAGTTTGTTTACAGACTTGCAAGAATTTATTAGCAGCATATGTTTATTTCATGCAGAAAATTTTAAATAAGGTCAGGGAAATAAGCAATACTGTCAGTTTATAATGGTTAAAGCTGCAAATGTTATTTTAAGGACCTGATACTGTTTTTTTTTTTTGTGCTTGGAAAATATTGCTAAATGGTTTCCAGGCTGACTTTCCAGTTTAATTTTAATTGCAGTCAAGAACTTTAGCCAGCCAGCCTTGCACAAGAGATAAAAAGGAGAGGCTTAAAAGGCCTAACTATGAAAAGTACACTTGGACATTAAAGCAGGACGTCCAGCACCTCATCAGTGACTGGGACAATGCAGAGTAAGGCCTACGTTTGGTAAGAGCTCTGGTACAGAAGTCGACTGTCTATGTGTTTCAGTTATTTCTTCAATGTTTGTTTAAAGTTAAAATGTAGGAGTTAAAGTATGTATATAAATGTTCTCATGTTTTCAGACAGGTAAGTAACAGTACTGCTTTTCAGTTTATGCTTTTATCTGTGTTCAGACAAAACTGACAAAAAGGTTTTAGTAGTTTAGTTTTCAGAATAGAACATTTACCAGTTTTCAGTTATGCTTTTATCTGTGTTTAGGTAACACTGGCAAAAAATATTCCCTTAGTATTAGTTTATTTAGTTTCCAGAATATACACAGCTATTTTTAATGTTCAGTATGTAAAATTCAGTCAAGGGTCAGAATATGACAGTTATACTCCGTTATGTGTTCAGTATAGTGCATTTCAGTCAAATTTCAAAATATAACCTTAATACTGTTATACATTTCTCCTTTACATTATTCAATCATTAGTTTTAAGGGTAAAGTGACAGAATTATTTATAACAGACTTATTAAGATAAGTTATCTAAAGAATAGGTAGTAATAGTTATTCAATATACTCAAGGCATAACAGGGCAGGCTTAATTTGTTAATTAATTTACAGATTACAGTGAACTTTACATAATTATTGTACATTAGTCAGAAAGTTAAAGGGATTCTTATAGACCTGAAATACTGACAGCATAAGTTTTAGTAAACTATTATAGCTCATAAATATTTACAAGATATTTCTGATACAAATTTAAGAAGTAGATATTTATTACAGCACAAAGAAATTACAAAGGTAAATAAAAAAATTACAGACACAAGTTAATACACTATATGGTAATTATGCTTCAAGGCCAATTACAAAGGTATCCCTCTACTGCCGATTTTAATTAGTCTTCAGAAAATAGCCATTGTTCTTAATAGGCTATACAATAAAAAAGAAAATGGACTAAATAGTACAGTGCTTGAATATTTAAATCAATGGACAACAGGAAAAGGTTGCATTTGCTGTGTTTGAGAGAGACTTCATGGTTCAATAATGCACCAGTTCATAAGGTAGAAAAAACATAGGCATTAAACAGTGTAATTTTACCATTACAGCATACAGAGGTAGGGAAGAAAAGTAGACAGGGTTAACAATTTGTACTCTGTCTAACTTAAAAGACTCACAGAGACAGGTTAAGGATGTGTATGGCATTTTCTCTATGCTGTTCTGGAACAGCAGAGTTAAAAGAATTACCTGGCCTAATCAGTTTTAGAAACCACAGAATTAAAATACACTGATTTTCAGAATAATGTGCAGGTTTTAGATATATCACACATACATCAGAACTTAGATTTAAAGGCTCTAAAGACTATGGGTCTAGGTAATAGGGTATGTACCTCAATCCAAACCGGCTGTAAATGCTCAAGTGACACCAAGTTATCAAAATTAAAATTGCAGGTTTATTTACCAGATAAAAAATATTTATTTTCAGATTATGAGTCAGGTGGCATAAAGCTATATATTCAAACCAGATTGCAGGAGTTAGCAATACAGATATGAAAGAAGGTCCCTGTAAACTTTCACCAGTGACCTCAGGGGGAGCTATTAGAGTGAGGGTATTCTTAGTGAATTCACTATAGTACATTAAGGTAGAATCATAGGCCTGAAAATATAGAGCCAGACTTGTGCTTTCATATATGCATTTAGTTTCAGGGAAAGTCAATTCATTAGAAAGGAAAGATAAAGCATGAGATGTGCAGAAATACAGCAATACAAGGTGTTCCTTTCTCAAGGGAAAGATATACTTGCAATGAAATACTAGATAAGGCACATGCAAGACAAGGCTTGGGATATCAAGGCTAAAGAGTTGTGTAAAACAGTACATGATTTTTGTATTATGACAATATACTTCAGACATAGTCAGTGAAGTCAGGAAGTTAGTTCGGACTGATACAAAAAAGATTAAACATCCAGCATTCCAGAAAGGAAGTTAGCTTTTGGATTGCAGTACATGCACTTGAGCCTGAGTACAGAAATCAGGTCAAATATCCATACTATTCAGGAGAAAAAGACTGTTTCAGTTTATATAATTCAGGAGAATCAGAATATACCAGCAGAGACTTTGGATATATTAATCAACACTGCTATTGTTATCCAGCCTTCCAGAATTTCTACAGACTGCTATTGTTTATCAGCACTGCTATTGGAGACAGTATTCGGATATTGTTAACATCTAATAAAGCATCTCTAATTGAACTACAGCGTGTGCAAACTTTATTGTGAAAGTACAAAAAGACTTGGCCCATAAAAGAGAGACTGGCACCTGTTAACCACAAGTTTGGGTAATCAACAAATAAAGACTTTCTTTCCAGTCTCATTTCGGTTGTTTCCAGTTAATTCCAGTATACTACAGTCTTATCTATTCTTTCATTTGAGAAATGATGAGCTTAACTGGTAAAGTTGTTGAGAGGTGAGGTGAGAGACATTTTGAAGAACTCCTGAATCTATCTGACATGCCCTCATCTTCAGAGGCAATACTAGAGGAAGACAATGGTATATGATCACTTTGAGTAGATATGATCCCTGTGGTGATTAATTATATTTGCTGTGGCAAGGCTGTAATAGTGAATGAGATCCAGCTGGAAATACTAAAGGCATCAAACATGTTTAGGGTGTCAAGGTTAAAAACATTTGTCAATGCTGTATGAAAGTCTAAGATGATACCACTGGCAGACTGTGGTAGTGGTCCCACTTTTCAGAAAGGAGGTTAGGAGATAGCCACCCTGAGGAAAATATATGCAGGATGCAGGAAACTGTGCAGTAGTCAAGCTACTGATTAAGGAAAAGAAATGCAGTCTTTGTCATGCCGATAGTACCCTGTTCACCTCTTTGTCTTTTACAGATATTACAGTGGTGCATACCTCTCAACTGTCAAGATTTTTGCCTCATATTTTGGTCTGTTCCTCATTTTTCTGGCAGGTCAGTGAGAATTAAAGTCATTAAGAAATGACAGGCATTTGAGTTTCGGACTTAATATCTTTCAGAAAATGAATGGTAATGCTACACCTGTCATTCCAGCAACTTTCTAAATTTATAAGAGCATTAATTAAATGCTGTCCCTATTTTAGACCTTCCCCCCACCCCCATTGTTTTTGGCTTTGTCCTGATTTCTTGCGCGAAGAAGTTAAGATTTATAGGTGTGACAGGAGTTAACCAGTAATGTCTATATGTATTTTGTAGACCTGGAGAAAGTATATTATTGTGTATCTTGAAATAGCTTGTGAGAAGTGCTACAACAATACAGGGCCACTGCTATGTGCCATTCAATCCTTGTATTAAAGGAGTAGGAGTTACATATATATTCTTCAAATTAAGTCAAACGCGTTCATTGTGGACTTTGGACTTAAGCAAGGCTGTGGCTTGCCTTCTCTTTTGTTTGTGGATTTCATGGACAGAATATAAAGGTGCTTCTCAAATTTGAAGAGCATCCACTTTGGGACTGTGAAGGTTGCATCTTTGTTTTCAGATGATGGAATCATCTCATCTTACCTTCAAAGGTTAGTGATCAACATTGCATATTGCAGCAATTTGCATCTAGGAAAAAAGGAGTTAGGATGTTGATCAGCACCTCAAATCAGATGTCACAGATCTTTCCAGAAAAGAGAGACTTGCTCTCTACAGATGATGGGGAAACACATACTTCAAATAGAAGATTTTAAGTATCTTTGGGTCTTGCTCATAAATGAAGGTAGAAGTGATCAGGAGATCAATATGTGCTTGAATCTGTAAAAGAAGCGGCATTAGGTTTATGGAGACTAGCATCCAATAAAGAAGAGCTCTCCATTGTCAAACATGTTGTGAGTATGAGCTTGCAACTAAATTGTTCTAGTGGCAGGCTATGGTAATGCACTGAGATACTTCACTAAAAGTGAGGAAGAACTCCTGTATTCTAGGTCTACCACTGGTTAGATAAGTGAATGGCAGTTGGCCATGACTTGTTTTATTTCAATGGAAAATTTGAAGAGCACTATAGAGATGTCTTGAAAGCAAAACTGCTTGTTGATCCCCCCAAGATGTGACTGAAGGATATTTTTCATAAATGCAGATTTTTGATTTAGTTATTTAATTTTTGGCAGTATGTGCAAGTCACATCTGTAGTTATTATTTATTTACAGCTGTTTATACACAATGCAACTATCCAGACTGTCTTCTTGCACTTCTTTATCGTGGCTATTCTAGCACAGTGAAGTGTTAGCAATTTGAAAGGAGGATGTGACAGCCATTTTTATGTGATCAAGACTTTCCAGATGTCAGAAAATATCAGCTATGACAAAGATTACAATAATGTGTGTATTTCCAAATTCTTCTTCTAATCAGTGAAGAGTTAGGTTTGAGCCTGTGACATACTTTATTTCTGGCCTGTATGTCATTAACTTTGATTTGGCCATCTACAAGATATAAAATCACCAAGAAAATATCATTATCATTATCTCAATTTAACAATGTTTAAAAGATTTATGTTACTTTCATTTAAGTGTCCACATGCAGATGTCCTGTTAGTACAATACAGATGCACAACAATAAAGTATCTACTTACAAAACCTAATATGAAGGGACAATCCCTAGAATTCAGAAAATACTCAACACTTGTGCTAGTTGCCCAGTGCCAGTTGGTTAATTAGAGTAATAGCACAAAAATGCCATTCACAGACAGGTATGGCTGCAATAGGAAAGGCTTCATTATCAGCTCATTACCGTGTCCCTGACTTAAACACTAGTGCTGTCAGAGCTGACCATGCTAGCATTCTCTCCAGCGTTCCATGCATCATGTTAGCACAGCCACACCCCTACACTTACACATATAGATATATTCAGACATCCATACACATACCCACACTCCCAGACAGTCCCAAACCCACACCCACTTGTCAAGAATCAAGCCCTTATCTTGATGATCACATTCATGGAAGCACTCACCCATATGCGCACTCCAGCAAACACACACACGTGCATGCTCATTTAAGGTCTATATTAAATTATCGAAAGCTGTACCTATTTTTAAGAATAAGGGTGATCTGCAGAGCTGTAGTAACTACAGAGGGATAAAACTGATCAGTCACAGCTTGAAGTTATGGTAAAGAGTAGTGGAAGCTAGGTTAAGAAGGGAGGTGATGATTAGTGATCAGCAGTATGGTTTCATGACGTGAAAGAGCACTACAGATCCGATGATTGCTCTGAGAGTGTTGATGGAGAAATATAGAGAAGGTCAGAAGGAGTTGCATTGTGTCTTTATGGGCTTGGAGAAAGCATATGATAGGGTGCCTAGAGAGGAGTTGTGGTATTGTATGAGGAACTCGAGAGTGTCAGAGAAGTATGTAAGAGTGGTACAGGATATGCACAAGGGTAGTGTGACAGAGGTGATGTCTGCAGTGGGAGTGGCAGATGCATTTAAGATGGAGGTGGAATTACATCAGTTCTGAGCCCTTTCTTATTTGCAGTGGTGATGGACAGGTTGACAGACGAGATCAGACAGGAGGCCCCATGGACTATGATGTTTGCAGATGACATCGGGATCTGTAGTGAGAGTAGGGACCAGGTTGAGGAGACCCTGGAGAGGTGGAGATATGCTCTAGAGAGGAGAGGAATAAAGGTCAGCAGGACTAAGACAGAATATGTGTGTGTGAATGAGAGGGAGGCTGGAGGAATGGTGAGGGTGCAGGGAGTAGACTTGGCGAAGGTGGATGAGTTTAAGTGCTTGGGATTAATAATTCAGAGTAATGGTGAGTTTGGAAGAGAGGTGAAGAAGAGAGTACAGGCAGGGTGGAATGGGTGGAGAAGAGTGACAGTGATTTGTGACAGACAGCTACTAGTAAGAGTGAAAGGGAAGGTCTACAAGAGGATAGTGAGACCAGCTAAGTTGTATGGGTTGGAGACGGTGGCATTGACAAAAAGGCAAGAGTCAGAGCTGGAAGTGGCAGAGTTAAAGATGTTATTTGCACTGTGTGTGGCAAGGTTGGACAGGATTAGGAATCAGTATATTAGAGGGTCAGCTCAGGTTGGAGTGTTTGGAGACAAAGTCAGAGAGGTGAGATTGTGTTGGTTTGGACATGTGCTGAGGAGGGATGCTGGGTATATTGGGAAAAGGATGCTAAGGATAGAGCTGCCAGGTAAGAGGAAAAGAGGAAGGCCTAAGATAAGGTTTATGGATGTGGTGAGTGAGGACATGCAGGTGGTTGGTGTGACAGAGCAATACGCAGAGGACTGGAAGAAATGGAAACAGATGATCCGCTGTGGCGACCCCTAATGGGAACAGCCGAAAGAGAAGAAGATGATTAAATTATTGAAAGCTCCCGTGAATGAATGGCATTTCATCGACAGCCCCCACTAATTATGTATACCAACTCCGAGATCGCAATACAGTGAGGAAAGGGCAAATTTCCCAATCCTACCTATATCATGATCTCACTATGAACAGTTTGGTGAACGGCATGTTCGATGTAAGATCACCGAAAATGCTGATTGCTGAACAGTCTTTTCATTAATTTAACAGGGACCTGCTCATTTATGCCCTACCAACACCCTCCACCCCATGTCTTTCTGAAAATATCTGCACAAGTACTCTCAAAACAGTGAATTGGTGACCACTGTATTTTTATGGCAGTCACTGTTTCATCGAAGAGTAAAATTTCACGCGGCCAAGTGATTCACTGGATCATTGGGCCGAGCAAACTGGGAACTGCAGATCTTTCTTGGATAAGTAGTATCAACTGCTCCCCAGTCTGCCACAGTAGTATGCAGATCTGCCCAAAAATAATTTCTCACTCTGAGATATAGATATATATATATATATATATATATATATATATATATATATATATATATATATATATATATAAATATATATATATATATATATATATATATATATATATATATATATATATATATATATATAGATATATATATATATATATATATATATATATAAATATATAAGATATATAAAGCTATATATGTATATATATATATATATATATATATATATAAATATATTTATATATATGTATAGATATATATAAATATGTATAAATATATATATCTATATAGACATATATATAAATATATATATATATATATATATATACATACATGTATATATATATATATATAAATATATAGATATATATATATATATAGATATATATATAGATATATATATATATATATAGATAAATATAGATATAGATATATATATATATATATATATATATATATATATACATATATATATATATATATATATATATATATATATATATATATATATATATATATATATATATATATATATATATATATATATATATATATATATATATATATATATATGCATATCTATATATGTGTCAGAAGAAAAATTCCAACAAGTCACATCTGCCTCAGGTGATGAAAAACTTCTTTATTAGCAGCTAACAAGATTACACAGCATGTTGGCCAAGATGATCTCCTCTGGTCAACTTGTTTACTGACATCAACTTTTATACTGCAAGCAAAACAACTTTTTGTTACATTTCTGACCGTTGACAGTTGGCTATGAAAAACACCTGTGGTAAACATGTTTATCACATATCACCTCAAACCAACAGTTAGTACAGAATGTTCAAGAAGTACAGAATGTTCAGTTCAACAATGGTAGCTCAAATTCTCCAGGACACACAGCCTGCTTCAGTAAATTAACTCTTACTCGGCCGTGCGTCCTTATCCCAGGCTTCACTGAGCTATAACCAAGTCTCTTTATTCTGAAATGCAGAAAACAGTTATTATTCAGGTTCATAAGCAATGCTGCATTTTGTTCACAGATGAGGCCCATCTTTGATAGGCATATCCCAACAAATAACATGTTCACTTTGCAAGAAGAGGAAAAAGACAAATAACAGAAAGTCCCAAACATCCTGCAAACTCCTCCTTCTTTGGCCAGGAGCATATCTAATGCAATTCGATTCTGCCATGCCACCTGCGAAGTAGCTTCCAGTTGTTCAGCAATTCCTTTCAATGCATCTTTGGTATAGTTCACAAAAACACTGCTGGTTATAGTAAATGTAGTTGATCCAGTCCACATTCTTATTAGGTTGAATCCAGACAAAGGGATGTAAAACCAGCTGCTATTTGGTTTATTGCTTTGTATTCATCAGGTATGCCTCTTGGTACGCCAATGCTATCGATGTAGACACCGTTATCCAAGGATTGCTTCGGTGCCTCTCTTTTTTCTCCTACTAAACCAATTCGGCTTTATTTCAGGTTCTCTTACAAAATTGCTTGCTGGAACTGGGAAAATGTAGAATGGCAGAATTAACTTTACAAGTGCACAAGTTCCATTCCAGGGAATCGTAAGCCTTGATCTGAGTTTGTTGTCTCCACATAACCACCATACGTCTGCTAAACTATGAGTTTGGTTCTCCAGAAATGGATTTTCATTGCCATTCACAGTAACATTGCAATAGTTCTGTCCCATATTGCCATATTTCTTCCCTGTGCCATCTCTGGAAATGCACATATACGATCCTGGATAGGAAATCGCTGCAGGCGGTTTCTCAACTTTGCTTATGACTGAAAAACGCTGAGTTTCATTTTTGCATTTATCTTCAGTTTTGTTGAAGAATAATTTCAACAGACACGTTAGGTTACCTTCATCTCGCATCAATGGGACTGTTGCTAGTTGCTGTTTACCTTCAGCACAAGAAACACAATTCTCATGATGTGCCTCTCGGGTACTATATCTAACCCAAGATAACCATTCATTATGGTGTACGAATCCCGTCTTGAGTAACAATTGTTCTTCTTCTGTGAAGGCAAAATCTGCTTTACTTGTCGCATTCTTAAGGCTTTGTACTTTAAGTTGGAGGGTCCCCAAAGGATCATTTCTAGTTGGAAGAGACACTCCGATTCCATAAACTCCTGAATCACTTTCTTGTGGTGACACAATGGTTATAGTAATTACTTCGGTACCTTGGGAATGCGCAATTTTTATTCTTTGTTGGCTGCTTTTATCTTTCTCTGGTATCACTGCACCACTTGTTTCCCATCTATTCACATCTGTTGACCACCAAACATGTGACCAGGACGTACAGTCTCTATTGCACAAGTATTTTGCACGAGTCAAGAAATTATCATTGTTCCATTTAGAACAGTCCAAAATTCCTTCACAAAGTTTCACCTTAAACACAGTAGTAACACCTGTTTGCGCTTGCAGCACCATCATTCCTTTTTCTCTTGCAACTGTTCCTTCTCGTATGGACATATTTACTTTCGCCACCAAAATCATCATCATGTAACAGTTCAAGTACCAGTTGAACGTGGCCATCCTCCCTAAGGACTACCTCACGCCATTGGTTTCTTCACTGGGTTTGAGATGAACTAACCCCTACTGGGCTAATCCCCCTTTGTAGCCAGACTTTGCGCTCAGAGGTCCGGTGGAGTTTGACCAACATCAATGTTAGAAGGAAGAGCCTTGAGTTTTTTACAGTGGGTGATATGAATCCACAAAGTCCTCTCAGTGATCTATACAGCCGTAGGTGTCGAGATAAGTACTTGGTATGGGCCTTCCCACCTGGGGGATGACCAATTCTTTCTCTTCACAATTCGGATCCACACCCAGTCCCCGGGTGCCACACTTAACAAGGCTTCACCTCTGGAATCTGCAAAGGAGTCATTGGTTACAAGAGATTTGACATTTAGCAGCTTCTTCATATAATCCGCTAGATCCTCACCCCCCTCACGTTCCGCTGGCAACAATCCTTGCCACTGCAGGACGTAATATGGTCTCCCAAACAAAAGTTCAAATGGTGTAAGTCCTTTGTAGGAAGGTGAGATTCACATATACAGGAGTACCAAAGGAAGGCACGCAGTCCATGATCTATGTGTTTCTGCCATCAGTTTGCGGAGCTTACTCTTCAAGACACCGTTGTGTCTTTCCACCAGTCCAGCTGACTGGGGATGGTAACCACAATGATATTTAAGATCAATTTGAAACACTTGACCCAACTTCTGAACAATCTGGTTAACAAAATGAGACCCATTATCACTGTAAATGCGTCTTGGTAAACCAAATCGGGGAATTATTTCCGTAGTCAAAAGTTTTGCTACTGTTTGTGCATTCGGGTGCTTTACTGGAAAAGCTTCTACCCATTTAGAAAAAGCATCAATAATGACTAAACAGAACCTTTTTCCCTCTGAGGGTGTCAATTCAATAAAGTCCATACAGAGTGTGTGGAATGGATATGGAGGGGTGGGGAATGCCTGTTGAGACTTTTTAACTCCCCCCTGAGCATGATACTTTGCACACAATAAACAAGATAAACTGAATTGCTTTGCATAAGTTGAAAACCCCTTACACCAAAACACCTTAGACACTATTTGAATCATCGTCATCATCGTCTGTACCCCTACATGGGCAGGTCCATGGCTAACCAATGCCGCATATCTAAAAAGGTTTGAGGGTAATACCATTTTGCCATCTATACAACCCATCTTGTTGAGTGATACCATATTTTACCCAACGACATTTTTCCTTCTGTATTGTCAATGTTTGCATTACTTTTAGTGTCTCTAAGTCTAAGAGGTGTCCGGGCTCTAAATCATTGTCATGTAAAAGCAAATCATTTTCTTGAGCTGCCTTTTTTGCAGCCATATCAGCAAGTGCATTTCCCCTGGAGACAGGATCTTTTCTGTTGGTATGTGCGGAACATTTACATATCGCTATCTGAAGTGGTAGTTGCACTGCATCTAACAACTGTAAAATTAAATCTCTGTGATTTATTGGTTTGCCTGTCACAGTAACCATTCCCCTATTCTTCCATTGTCGAGTGAAAACATGCACAGTGGAGAAAGCATATTGACTATCTGTATAAATTGTCACTTTTTTACCCTCCCCTAAGGTACAAGCTTGAGTCAAAGCCACCAACTCAGCTGCTTGTGCAGAATAAATGTTTGATAATCTTTTTGCCTCCAAAACTTCAGTTTCTGTGGTGACTGCATACCCTACTAGTGTTTTTCCTACAGTGTTCTTTGCTGATCCATCTACAAACAAAACAAGATCAGAATCTACCAATGGAATATCCGTTAAATCTGGTCGGGTAAGCTCTTTGTCATGAATGCTCTCTAAACAAATGTGTGGAGTACCTTCTTCTGGAGTCGGCAAAAGTGTCGCCGGATTAAGAGTAGTACATCTTTCTATGGTCATATGAGGCTGTGTCAGCAGCACTGTCATACCTGACAAATGTCCACTAGGAGATAAAAAGGTTATCTTATCTTGCAAAAGTATAGTAGCTACTGAATGTGGAACCCGCAATTGTAATGGGCGAAACAAAACTAATGATGCTGAGGCTTGTACTGCCATGGCGGCTGCCACTACAGCTTGAACACAATGTGGCAATGCCCTTGCAACAGGATCTAATCTGGAGGGAGTAGAAAGCTATCGGTATCTGTTTATCCCCATGTACTTGTACCAGAACCGAAGTCATATATCCTCCCTTACAATCAACCATTTGTATAAACGGCTTAGAATAGTTCGGAAAACCCAAAACACAGGATCCTGCTATCAATTGCTTAATTCTATTAAATGCCTGTATTGCCGTATTTGTCCACTGTATATCATTTTTAGCTTCCATGGGAGTGTCATAGATTAGTGCGGTCAATGGTCCTACTTCCTCAGCATAGTTAGGGATCCAACTTCTACAAAAATTAGTCACACCTAAAAAGGACATCATCTCCCACTTAGTTGTGGGCATAGGTGCCGCAAGAATTGCTTGTTTTCTTTTGTTCTCCAATTGTCTACCTGCCTGCGAAATTAAACAACCCAAGTACTTTACTTGTGCTTTCCACAATTGTAACTTTTCTTTATTTACCTTATGTCCTTACTCAGCTAAAAAACTAAGAAGGGCAAGGGTATCCTTTCTACAACTTTCCTGCGTGGGTGAGGCCAACAATCTATCATCTACATACAACAGAACCTGGCTTCACTCTAGGGGAACAAACTGAGCTAAATTCGCAGCCATTTCTTGTGCGAATATTGTCGGACTCTCACAATAACCCTGTGGCAATCTGGTGTAGGTTTATCTTTTACCTTGATAAGTGAATGCAAACCAAAATCTACTCTCCTTATGTAGTGGTATGGAGAAAAAAGCATTGCTTATATCTATGACAGAAAAATATCTGTGCTGAGGTAGTAAATCATTAAGTAGTGTATAGGGGTCAGGGACCACCAGTGCTCTTGGGATCACAGCTGAATTAACTGCTTGTAAATCCTGAACCAACCTCCATGACCCATCCGGTTTCTTTACAGGAAACAACGGAGTATTGCAGGGCGAATCTGGACATTCAACAAGAATTCCTACCTGTTTTAACTGCTCAATAACTGGCTTAATTCCTTCCTCTGCTTGTTTACTTAGCGGGTATTGGTGCTTATGAGGTCTAAAACCTGACTTTGGAGTTATACATACTTCACCTGCTGTTTTCATTAGTCCTACATCCCCTTTACCTTTTGACCATAAATCTACAGGTAAGGCACTTAACGCACTATCTTCCTCTTGGGTTAGAAGGATTTGTCATGCCCTTTCTGTTTTGTCATCCCTGAATTGCACACTTGGTTGTGCCCAAGTCACCCAATTTAATCTTTGTACCTGGATCTGTTGATCTTTCAATTGACTTTCGGACATTGTGTCCCAATTTGTTACCTTTTTCGCCAAATCTACCCAATGTGTCCCCACCGGTTTAGTAATTGAAATATGTGGGCTATAACCTGAGCGATATAAAGAACTGATTTCCTTAGTCAAAGTACAGGTCACTATTGTATTACCTTGCGTATCCCAAAACATATAATTCAAAATTATCCTTGCACATTTGTGCTTAAAGAATTCTTTTTCAAATTCTTTATCTGGACTAGGGGCCTTTCTGTAGAACATTGTACAATGAAGTCCAAAAAGTGAGAACAGTCACCACGAGTAAATCCTTCTACAGAGTAGTCCCAACTCAAGCTCCTGACGCACTGAAAATATCCACGATGGAAATATGTAAAAAATTCATTTATTGGAAACAGAGAATAAGCGCTTTCGCATAGTTAAACTATGCTTCATCAGATACAATGTCATAAAATGGTTCCAAAATACTTATACTAAACAACTTTTGGCGGGCTCATTAATTTAAAATGAAGCTTAATTGCCTTTCATCAATTTAAAGCCATCATTACATTCAAATGCAGTTTAAATTCAATACAATTCATTTCTAAAGTGCAGCACTCACACTCATCACAAAATATTTCAAAGCATTACCAAAACCCTCTGACTAAACAAAACGCTGCAGACTTCAGACATAAAAATGCATTTACAAGCTCATAATTCAAAAGTGCATATTTTGAACAAAAGCACTACAACTTGGCAAATGGCATTCAGAAATGAGAACACATCCCTCACAGACTGAGAGTTCTTACATCAAAATACTATCATGGTGTTTCTTGTCTCTTAACTCATATAAACATAGCTAGAATCCCTTACCTTAATTGTAAGAAAATCTATACAATGCAAGTTGTTTAAGACAGTTCTACCATCGGTAAAAAGCTGCACCAAGAAGCATCAACAAACTGTTTGCCATTGCAAATTAAACATCATCCTATTCGCTATTAAGGTCACATGTCTGGATTCGCAGTATGAAGTTCCTCCTGACCTAAAAGTTGTCCCCACGGTCCTAAAGCAAGACCATAGAGACCGGGAACTAAGAAGATTTAATATAGGTCCAGCATTTAAATACATTCTTCATACTGATCCTACCCACCATCGTAAGACCTGTAAAGATGTATATTTTCTATTACTAAAATTTTATGTCCCACATATAAACTTCAGTAAATAAACATAAAAATATATAAAATATATATGAGGGAATATATATATATCAGTGTAAAACCAAAACCGCTATAAACACATATATTAATTCTCTAGTAATGAAGTAAAGCAATATCTGTATATTTACACGAACTACAAACTATTTCATATGTACTAGGATAAACCATGTTGCAAAAATACACAATTAAATTCCAGGGCCCTTAAACTCAATAGAAATTGATGTAGAAAGGGGAACCACACCTGCTCGAGGCCAGTAAGGGGCAATGAGGATCAACGAGGCCTTCTGAGCGATAGCTTTCTGTATCACTTGAGAGATTAGTGGGAAGGAGGAAATGCATACAGAAGTCCCGGGCCAAACTTGGACTAGAGCGCCTCTGCTGGGTTGGCCTGGTAAAGGGAATAGAGTGAAATAATCTCTGCACTTGCTGTTTTGGGAGTAGCAAAAGATCGCAGCAAGGCTGCCCCCACTTGAGAAAAATTTCTCTCACAACAGAGTCTTTCAGAGGCCACTCGTGAGGCATGAGGGTAGGTCTGGTCAACTTGTCCGCGATTTGATTGGACTTCCGGGATGTGCGTTGCTATCAGAAACCGCTGAGAAGAAATCGCCCATTGCCACAATCTGAGTGCTTCTCGACACAGGGGGTAGGACCTGGTTCCGCCTTGTTTGTTGATGTACCACACTGCAGACATATTGTCTGTCTGGATTGCAATCGTTCCCAAGGGAAGAGAGTCTTGAAGGGCTTGCAACGCTAAAAGCACTGCTCCCATCTCCAGAACATTTATGTGCAAGTGGCATTCCTCTGGTTGCCATGTCCCCTGGACCGTCCTGCCCTGATAATGCCCCCACCCGATCAGGAGGCGTCCGCTGTCAGAGTAGCAACCGGAGGGGAACAAAGGGTCTTCCCAATAAGAGCTGAGGGGAAGACATCCACCACATGAGATGATTTCTGCAACGCGTGATCATAATGGTGTGGGACATTGGAAGTTGCTGGTATGACCATTGTGTAAAGAGCATCCATTGAAGGATTCTCATGTGGAATCTGGCTAATGGAAGCAGAGGTATGGTCGCCATAATTCCCAACACTTTCAGAACTAACCTGGCTTTGATTCTGTTGTTGTTGAAAAGGAGTGAGACCAGTTTGTGTATGTCTGTTATTCTCTGATCTGTTAGTCTCGCAGACATGTCTACTGTGTCTAGATTTGCGCCTATGAAGGTAATAGTACGACAAGGCGACAAAACAGACTTTTCGCATTTATTGAAATGCCTAACTTTTGACAAATGCGAAAAGTGTAATCCCTGGCCATCAGAAGGAGATGCTTGGTGGGAGCTGTGAGGAGCCAGTCGTCCAAATATGGAAACACCTGGAATCCTTGTCGTCTCAGGTGAGAAGCTACCACTGCCATGCATTTGGTAAACACCGGGGCAGTGGTGAGACCAAAGGGCAGGGCCCTGAATTGAAAATGACTGGTTCCCAGCCTGAAGCGGAGGAATCTTTCTGGAGCGTCTGTTCATTTTTATGTGATAGTACGCATCCTGAAGGTCTACAGAGCACATCCAGTTTCCTTTTCCCAATAGGGGAAGGATGGACTGCAGCGTGACCATCCAAAATCTTGTTTTCTTGACTGATCTGTTCAAGATACTGAGATCTAAAATTGGTCTCCAGTCCCCTGTTTTCTTTGGAACTAAAAAGAACCTTGAGTAGATTCCGGATCCTTGCTGGTCTGCTGGAACTGGCTGAATTGCTCTTTTCGCAAGCAGCCTTGAAATTTCCAAAACCGCTAGATCCCTTTGAGTGGGTGGAACATCTGGAAGGGATTTTTTTGATTGGTTTGGAATGCGAAGAAAGGGAATGGAATAGCCTTCGGAAATGATGGACTGTACCCATTTGTCTTGAGTCAGGGATAGCCAGGCTTCTGGGTACAGTGACAATCTCCCCCCGACTGCCTCCGAAGGGGGGCAGTCGGGCAACACCTCAGGGATGTTGAAAGGGCTTATCAGAGAAGGCTTCTCGATTGCCCTGGTTCTAGGACCCCTGCCTCGAGGCGCGCCTACCATTGTTATTCCGCCTCTGCCTCTGGCGGGGAACCGACTCTGTCGTCAGGCGAAGTCCCTTGAGATTGTTTACGGAACCACATTTTCCCACTTTTCTGGCCTTTGGGGTAAGGCCTAGAAGGAGTAGAAAACGGACTCCGACGGCAGAAAGAGTCTTGCCATCAGTCTCGCACCTAGTCAAGGTTTCTTTCACTTGAGGACCAAAGAGAGATGATCCATCGAATGGGGAATTAGTGAAAGATGTTTTAAAGGGGTCCATAAAATTGCATAGCCGCATCCAGGCATGCCTACGTAAGGCCACACCTGTCCCTGCCTGCTCGCTCCATCAGCCGCATAAGAAAGGAGGCATGGAGGAGTTGGCTATGGAGTTCAGGGTAGCCAGCTGAGTGTTCATCTTATCTTGAAAACCCGCAGCTGTAGGATCCTTCAACATGTCACTACGCTTTGATCAAGTCCCTTTGAAGACGAGTAAAATGGCATAGGTAGTTCAGCGAGCATAGCAAATGTCGCTGACGAGAACATCCGCTTCCGTACCTGTCCATGGACCTAGATTCCTTGTTAGGTGGATGGACAGGTACTGAAGGATCAGCTAGTTCCTTCTTAGTGGCAGCAGCAACCACCATAGCATCCACAGAAACTCCTTTTGTCAAGAACTGTTTGTCTGCTGGTGCCGTTATGAATTTTGAGGGTCTCCTGGGAGTGGGGTCCACTGAATCAGGAGCCGTCCATGCCTTTTTAGCTACCACCTGCATGAGGGGTCAAGGGGGAGACACCCAGGAGGTGGAAGGACGAGAGCCAAACGCCTCAAGGTACACAGATTCATCCTCCGAAGGGTTGAGGGCTGGCCTATTTCCCCTCTGTTTGAGGATTTCTAGAATGTCCGCAAAAGAGACATCTTCAGAAGGGGAACGGGGGGAACCCTCGGAATCCCCTAAATCTGTGTCAGAGGTGACGGACTCAGGTGAGTCAATGTGTTTCCTCTTACACTTTCTCTTCCGAGGGGGCTCTTCTGCCAAATCAGGAGAGGCCTCGGAAGAGGATGAGATCCCCACAGGGGGTTCCTGAGGAGCTGGCTCTCTGCGGTCCGGGATGAGGGAGTGAGTCGACTTGACCTGAGGCACCGTAGAGGGAGGGGCAGACGGAGCCGACTGTGGAGTAGAGCCAGGTTCTAACACACCGCATGACCTCGAGCACCCCTGTCAGGCAGAGCCAGAGGTCCCCGCCCGAAGCTGAGAACCTCCTCGGCACCGACAGTGATGGCTCCGAGGCCGATGTCGGAGCCGAACTCACCAGCCGAAGCTCCGAGAGGAAGAGCGGGTCGGACAAGGGTCCGATGCCACTCACCCTCGAGCCGACGAGGGAAGTCCGGCACCGAGATTCTTCGAAGAAGAAATCGGAGCACGACGGAGCCGAAGACATCTGTATCGGCCCGGCGCTACCACAGTCTCGGTTCAACGCCCGGCTCCGAGCTCAACGGGGTCGGGGGAGGAACATATTGATGGACAGGGGCAGGCATCGACTGATGAGTCGGGCTCTGAAGCATTTGGGCCAGTGCCTCGGACTTAAGAAGTCGACTCACTACCCTCTGAAGGTCATGATCCGACAGCCTTGATGACCTAGAGGAGTGAGATTTATGGCTCCATTCAGACAGCAGAGGAGATGCTGGAGCCGAATGAACGGAGCCAAGGGATGGTGACCTAGATCTCTTCCTAGATGTCGGCTCCGAAGGTCTGGTCGAGACGACAAGGAATTTTAATACCTCGGCTCCAGCCGAGCCGAGGAACCACAGAAGCTGTGGACTCACGGCTCCAGCCGGAGCCGATGCAGACGAGGTTTAGTAGCCTTAGGTCTCGGCTCAGTAGCTGGAGCCGAGGGACCTAGAAGCCTTGGAGGGCTTCCCGAGACAGAGGGAATCCTCAGGCTTAAGTAGACCCCTTAGGATCAATTTGTTCTTTCTTTCCTGCAGGACCCTGGGACTGAAGCCGTGGCATACAGCACAGGAGTCCTGCAGGTGCAAAGGCCCCAGGCAGTAGACACAAGAAGTGTGACCGTCTGTCAGAGACATTTTCTGACAGCACGCATCACACTTCTTGAAGCCTGAGACCTTTGTGTCTATAGACATCTTAGAACAAGAAAGTGTAACCACACACACTCAGTCAAACACACTGATTACACCTTATCTTATTTTTAAAACTCAAAAATAAAACAACTATCAATATGTTTTAATTAAGAGAAACACACACACACCACTAGAATGGAAGAAAGGCCTGAAGGCCCGAGGGAGAACTTTAAGTTCTTGTGGGGAAGAAACGGATTTTTGTGAAAAAGGGTTAGAATTCCACTAAACTAAGGGAAAATGTAGTTAAAATTAAAAATAAAGGGTTTAAGTATCCTAACTTACTGAAAGTTTACTTACCAAGAAGCCGGTAGAAAACCAACACCTCGATCGCTGTAGCGGCAAACGAGATCTGAGGTAACTCACGCCTAGCATTGTGGGATATAAGGGGAGCCTCGAGCCGGTGGAACCAACTCTCGAGCTTTTAGAGTGGCCGAGTCGGAGCCGAGGTCGGCTCCGAACCCATCCAGCAAGAATGAAGGCGAGATAGACAACTTAACATCTAATGATGCTGAGGCTTGTACTGCCATGGCGGCTGCCACTACAGCTTGAACACAATGCGGCAATGCCCTTGCAACAGGATCTAATCTGGAGGGAGTAGAAAGCTATCGGTCTCTGTTTATCCCCATGTACTTGTACCAGAACCAAAGTCATATATCCTCCCTTACAATCAACCATTTGTATAAACGGCTTAGAATAGTTCGGAAAACCCAAAACACAGGATCCTGCTATCAATTGCTTAATTCTATTAAATGCCTGTATTGCCGTATTTGTCCACTGTATATCATTTTTAGCTTCCATGGGAGTGTCATAGATTAGTGCGGTCAATGGTCCTACTTCCTCAGCATAGTTAGGGATCCAACTTCTACAAAAATTAGTCACACCTAAAAAGGACATCATCTCCCACTTAGTTGTGGGCATAGGTGCCGCAAGAATTGCTTGTTTTCTTTTGTTCTCCAATTGTCTACCTGCCTGCGAAATTAAACAACCCAAGTACTTTACTTGTGCTTTCCACAATTGTAACTTTTCTTTATTTACCTTATGTCCTTGCTCAGCTAAAAAACTAAGAAGGGCAAGGGTATCCTTTCTACAACTTTCCTGCGTGGGTGAGGCCAACAAACTATCATCTACATACAACAGAACCTGGCTTCACTCTAGGGGAACAAACTGAGCTAAATTCGCAGCCATTTCTTGTGCGAATATTGTCGGACTCTCACAATAACCCTGTGGCAATCTGGTGTAGGTTTATCTTTTACCTTGATAAGTGAATGCAAACCAAAATCTACTCTCCTTATGTAGTGGTATGGAGAAAAAAGCATTGCTTATATCTATGACAGAAAAATATCTGTGCTGAAGTAGTAAATCATTAAGTAGTGTATAGGGGTCAGGGACCACCGGTGCTCTTGGGATCACAGCTGAATTAACTGCTTGTAAATCCTGAACCAACCTCCATGACCCATCCGGTTTCTTTACAGGAAACAACGGAGTATTGCAGGGCGAATCTGGACATTCAACAAGAATTCCTACCTGTTTTAACTGCTCAATAACTGGCTTAATTCCTTCCTCTGCTTGTTTACTTAGCGGGTATTGGTGCTTATGAGGTCTAAAACCTGACTTTGGAGTTATACATACTTCACCTGCTGTTTTCATTAGTCCTACATCCCCTTTACCTTTTGACCATAAATCTACAGGTAAGGCACTTAACGCACTATCTTCCTCTTGGGTTAGAAGGATTTGTCATGCCCTTTCTGTTTTGTCATCCCTGAATTGCACACTTGGTTGTGCCCAAGTCACCCAATTTAATCTTTGTACCTGGATCTGTTGATCTTTCAATTGACTTTCGGACATTGTGTCCCAATTTGTTACCTTTTTCGCCAAATCTACCCAATGTGTCCCCACCGGTTTAGTAATTGAAATATGTGGGCTATAACCTGAGCGATATAAAGAACTGATTTCCTTAGTCAAAGTACAGGTCACTATTGTATTACCTTGCGTATCCCAAAACATATAATTCAAAATTATCCTTGCACGTTTGTGCTTAAAGAATTCTTTTTCAAATTCTTTATCTGGACTAGGGGCCTTTCTGTAGAACATTGTACAATGTAAGAGCGCCACAACCTGTGGTGACCCGCTCCTAGATTTACTTAAAGCTAAGTTGATCAAATCTGTATCAACCCTCCCTGGCCCGTTTGAAATCAAGTCCTGACTATACCAGTAAAACAAGTCTTGTACTCCCTGTATCACCAAGTCATCCGCTAACCTTTTCACCTCAATGCCTTTAGGTGTGGGAATTGCCGCTATTCCAAACAAATGCATCAAATCTCTTCCCAGCAAATTAACTGGACAAACTTTCAATATAATTACCCTACACCTAACAGTTTGGTTTGTTTGAGGATCTGTGAATAATAGAGGATGTGACAATGTTTCCTTATAGATTTTCCCGTTTTCCGCTTTCACAAGGACAAACTCATCTGTTTCGCAGTTCGGGGGAAGAACTGCTGGACCCAAAAGTGTACATGATGCACCTGAATCACATAAAAACTACACTTTTTGTCCCTCAACCAAAAACTCTATCATGGGTTTTTGATCTAGATGCATAGCAATACCCAAATTTGCCAGGTTTATGACTTCACAGTCACAATCCCGCCCTTCCTTCTGAGTGTTCTGACATTCATCGCAGAGAGTGTCTGCCTCATCATCATCACAATCATTCTCACTTTCTTCTTCTCTACAAAAATCACAATAATGAATTTGGCGCCTTCCTTTACTATCATATAGTCATGCGGAGCCCTTGATCGTAAGCTGTGGGGGATGTTGCCTCTCTTCACAGTCGGCAGGGAAATGCCCATGTCTACTGCACTTAAAACATTCTCCACGTTTTAACCTCCCCTCATATTCCTCTGAATGTCCACCCGGTTTATTTAACATGTCCCATTTCGGGGCCCCATGTTTTTTTATGCCACCACGGCACCCTTGCCCCCTTTAGTCCTGTATCAAGAATATACCACCATCACCCCTACTGCTAACACTTGTACTTTCTTTTTCTTTTTTTAATTAAAGTGTTGCTCAGCATGCTGTGCATATTCAAGCAAAGGTTGCAGTCTACATGTTCTATGATCTACCATATGCTTAGTTATAAAACTACTTATTGGAGCCCTACAACCCTTAAGAAAAGCATTTTTCAATTGCTGTTCATACGGACTATCATTGGTCTGATCCTGCGGAATCACTATTCCACAATGGTTATTGAATGCTTCTGTCAATCTTACAATATAGTGATCTACAGATTCATCATCATTTTGGATGCACTGATTTATTACTGTCCAATCTGCTCTTGGACACCACTTATCAGAAATTCTCTTTAACA
>NC_056738.1:547222788-547235288 GCF_019279795.1 Protopterus annectens | reverse complement strand
TCTGGTGGTACAATTCATTTCCTTGAGATAGACTGTGGTTGGGGGCATCCAAATTCAACCAGTTTACTCTCTAAAATAAAACCACATTGATTATACATCCCACAGCATGCTGTCCCTTTGTCATAGATGCCAGATGCAGTTTTAAGGTGTTCAAATAAGAATTTACGAGTCTTTCCTGTTTTATAGACAAAGGCTGGGGTCTTACCTAACACATCAGTCAATTCTGGGTTACTTCTAAAAATAATTTTCTTAATGCTTGTTGAGTGTCCCTCCTATAGCACAACCATGGTGTTACTAAACTAGTTCAAACATCATAAATTTGTAAGGCAGAGCTGAGTAAACTTTTTCAGATATTTTTAGATAGGTTATCCACAGGAATTACTTAGAGATATCAGGAAATAAATGTCTGAAGGATGGGGGACTGAATTCAAACCACTCTTGGGATGTAGTGAATGTACCCCCATCCCCAGAGAACATCTAGAATGGATTCATAACAAACATTTAGTAACACCATGGTTGTGCCATATGGGGGATACTCAACAAGCAAAATGAAAATTCTTAGTAGAAACTGCATTCTTTTTAGAAGTAACCCAGAATTGATTGATGTGTTAGGTGAGACCACAGCCTTTGTCTATAAAACAGGAAAGAATCATAAATTCTTATTTGAACACCTTAAAATGACAACCGGTATCTATGGCAAAGGGACAACATGATGTGGGATGTGTAATTAATGTAATTTTATTTTAGAGAGTAAACTGGTTGAAGTTTGATACCCCTCAACTACAGTCTATCTCAAGGAAGGGAACTGTAGCACCAGAGTGGGTCATTTACCTGGCTATACACCAAGAATGTAATTATTATTATGTTAGCAAGACAGAAAAACGTCTTACATAAAGAATATACAAACACATCCACACGATTGCTAAGGCCATCTTAAATAATGCTTTATATAAGCACACCCTAACATGCCCTAATTGTATGTGCTATAAATTTGGTATTCTTGATGTTATAAAGAAAATCTCTAGGGGAGGTTGGTGGGAGGCCCAACTTGAAAAAAGAAGTCTGTAGATGAAGACAGCCAGGGAGTTCTGAATAGTCTGTTCTGAGTGAAATTTACAAAGATTCCTTCATGCACCTGCAAGTTGTTCACTGTTTTTATTTTTTTCATTGCTAACTACTTTTACAAGAAGACGGGCCGCCTGCAGGTACAAGCAATTAATCTTCAGAGTTTTGAACATTCTTTGCCAAGAGAAATGCAAAATTTAAAAATACACTGGCAAATTAATTCAGTGAAAAAGTTGGAAATTATGGGAAGTGAATAAGACATAGTAGCCTCCCTAGCAGCCTTAACATTTTAATGAACTTAATACTAATGCCTTTCGGCTTTTCCCAGTTAGGGGTCGCTACAGCGGAACTCCGGTCTGCTAATGATTGGCAGTGGATTTTTACGGTGCCGAGGTGGCAGCCCAATGCCCAACCTTCAAAGAATGTACATCTATTCACACACACACCTACCTGCATGTCTTTAAGCATCACTTGACCATGGGGAGGACATGCAGACTCCACACAGAAGGCGCTCCAGCTGAAAATCGAACCAGAGAACCTCTTGCTGTGAGGTTGACAATGCTAACCGCTGCACCATCATGGCCTACATTTTAATGAATTTAATAAAATGGTGCATTCATTGTATTTAAAGGTAGCTGGTGCACTTTTTGCTTAGGGCTAAAAGTTAATATTTTCTGAAAGTATACAAAATATTTTTCACATCTGAGATGGGAATAGTGATGAGAAAAGAAAATGTAGCAAGTTAAGTAGGTTAGTTAAGTAGGTTAAGCCTGTGGGTGCAGCTGCTGATCTGAGGAAAATTGTTACTGCTTCATTTGTTGAAAATGTACATAGATTTGCGTGTTTGTTCTACATTAATGGGTGATGTGGATGTTCTGTAAATGTATTTAATTTTTTGCTTGAGGGTTTTAAAGCAAAATGTCTTTAGAAATGTGACCTAGATCTAAAAGGAGAGGAGGAGAAAAAACAACTGTATAAAACATCAGCATGCCAAACAGTTTTTATGACAAAAGTTAGAAATGCACCTTTAAAAAACTGTCATGTATAATAAGTGGGAGCACTAGCTTTTTTATCATAATGGCTACTCTAGCCACTGTATCTTGGAATGTAAATGGGTATACAAGTATAGACAAAAAGAAAGAGTATTGAATTATATTAAAAATTGCAAAGTCCAAATAGTAATGCTCCGAGACACATTTGGAAAGAAATACACCTGTGAATCTGACAAAGAAAGGCTTTCAGGATGGATGTTCAGCAGAATATTAGTGATAAAGAAAAAGGGGAGTAATAATACTGATTGCTAGTGGGGTTCCAACAGTGACAGAACAGGAAAAAAAGACAGTGATGGTAGATTTGCTGTAGTAAGGGGCTATTTATTGGCAAGGGAGAAAGAAAAGTAGTCTGGCATGTATTTACATTCCACCAAAATGCTATTATGGAGCTTAATAAAATTTTGGGAGAAATAGCTGTCAGCAGTGAATATTACTTTTAGGGAATATTACTTATAGGTGTGGCTTGGAACCCATTTTCAAATAGTGAAGATGTATCAGGGGGACCTACAAGGGAAAAATATAACCAACGAGGGTAGATGTCTGATGGCATTTAGGAATATATTTTGTATGGAAGACATGAATTTAATAGTAGGAACTTGAAAGAATTTACATATTATTCCTCAAGGTACAATAACTGGGCTAGATTGAATAAAAATTATATTTCACAGGAATACATGTGCATTTAATTAATAAAAATTAATAAAAGCTTTGACACACATTCAATAATTATGTCAGATCATGCACCAGTAAAAGCTAAATACAGGGTAATGAATAAAAAGTGAGACACTGCCAATTTCCCACCTACTTGTTAAAAAGAGAGGAATTTAAGGGATGGGTAGTGGAAATTATTCAGGAGTTACTAGGGAATTTCTTCAGGAGGAATTTCCACTGAGTTGGATAAAATAAAATGGAGTTTAAAAATAGGGTAGAAATAAGAGAAAGAGGTGTGGTTAAGAAGTAATAGGAATTATTTAGAGGGGCTTAGAAAGGTTAAAGTATTGCAACATAAGGGGAATCTTGTGGAACAACAATAGAAGAACTGCAGAGTGCTAAAGAGAAAATAAGGCAATATCATAATATGCCTGAGTTTATAAACATTGCTGTTAAGCAACTATTTTGGAGAACAATTCCAGAGCAAAAGACTTTTAGAACAGTGACTTGTGTTGCTCCTGGCTAGTTTCTTTCTCCTGTTATTTCACAACTCCCCTCTCACATACCTCTGTTCAGCACCTTTAAGCAGCTAGTGCTTATGCTCCCATTTTTTCCCTTTTTTCAAACTGACTTGCACATTCTGTGCTTGAATCTGTTTATCTCTGTACTAGATTTACTATACACTTTCTTGACTAAATGTTCATATGGATATTGTTAATTGCATTTCTGCTAATACTGGTGTACATGATTGCATTTTATTTCCTTTCTTATGTATCTTTGTTAACTGCATATTTTTGCTAATATTCATGTTCATAATATCTTGGAATGTTAACTAATTGTAACTGTACTGGAGCTTTTTCTCCCTGGGTCTCCACTGAAAAATGGGCTATTTGCCCAGTTGGACACTACCCGGTTAACAAATATAAATAAATAAATCTTATAAAGGTATTAGGGATATTTTGGAAATTTTATGAAAATTTGTCTAAAGCAGAGGAATGTAGAAACCATTACAGAGCACAAATGGAAATATTTATGGAAGACTTAATTATGTCAAGATTGGAGGAAAATTATGCTCAGTAACTAACAGATAAGATTGGAGGAGATGAGATAAAAAGGGTGATAAATATTCAATTTGCAGGGAAATCTCCATGAACAGATGGTATTCCTGTGGAAGTCTGGAAGCTGGAGGGAAAAAGGGACAACAATCTGGAAGATTATATTTACTACTATTTTAAAAGAAGGGGAAGCACCAGCATCTTGGAAGAAAGGAGAAGTGGTTGTATTACTCAACGATGGTAAAGACTCATCATATCAAGTCTCCTGTAGACCCATTTTAATTTTAACCATGATTATAAAGTGTTTGTGTCAATATTAGTTAAAAGAATGGCAAAAGTGTTGCCAGAATTGATAGACATGGATCAATGTGGTTTGGAGGATGATAGGCAAACATCTGAGAACATTAATAGAACAAAGATGCTCCAGAGGGATACAGAATGTAAACAAAATGCTTCTGTTGTTGGTGGGTCTTGATGCAGAGAAAGAATTCAGCAGAGTAAGCTGGATTTTATGAGTAGGGCAATGAAAACATTTGCATTCTGTGATACAATAATAAGGCTAATTATGAAAGATTAGAGGCAGAAATTAAAGTGAGAGGGTGCCTCTCCAGTAAACTGTGTTTGAACAGAGGAAACAGGCAGGGGTATCTGCTTCTCCTTTGTTATTTGCTTTATATTTAGAGCCACTGGTAAAGAAAGTAAGGGGCTCAGAAACTGAAGGATATAATTGGTATGATAATCAAGAAAAGCTGACTTTATTTGCAGATGATATTATTTTGTACTTAATAAATTCAAAGAGAATATTTTGGTGTTGTGGGACATTTTTAGACAGTTTCAAGTCTTTTACGTATATAAAATTAATGAATATAAAATTAAGCTGTAAGTTGCGTATACACTCATGGCTTGGTGCAGCAATACCCATATTTATGGTGGCATGATAAAATGAAGTATTTAGGGTTATGGATGAAAAAGGCTTCTGTTATGGAAATTAAGAATAGGTGGAAAAAGACTAAAAACAGATAATACAAAAATAAGAAACTGGAGGCTCTTGTTTATGGATATAAATAGTAAGATACATGCAGTGAAATACATTTTAGTCCTTTTAGTTTCAAATACAGGTCAGGCATATTTCTATCAACTAGAGGAAGAGATGTAGACAATAATTAATAAAGAGTTGAAGGAATTTAGCTGGGAGGAAAAGAAGGCAGGAGTTAAGTGGCATAAGTTGATCCTCCCAATAGAACAAGGTGGTCTACAATTATGTCATTTGAAGGGATAGTTCAAAGTTACACAGCTAAAGCTGATATGCAGAACGCAAGCAGAATTGGGTGGGGGAGTCAAAAAATAAGGAGACAGTGGGATTTTGGATGCAGATCCTTAAAGAGAATAATAACCACTATACAGAATATTATGTTTATAAAGTTTCAAAAAATATTCCAAGAATTATGTCAACAGATAAGTGGAAAAAGGAGATTTTGCCAATAGGAATGACTGCAAGTAAGAGTACAGAAAATTGGCAAGAGGAAACTGGTAAAGGAACCAACTAGAAAGGGGGATGGAGGAAGGTAAGTTGAGAAGGACAGAAGCAGACAACACAGATCTATCATTATGCTAAGTACATAACTTTAGTATCCAAAGTTGTCTCTTCTGTCCATCCTCAATGAATGGAGCAGAGTCCTCAGCTACCATAAAAATTGGGAGGACTCATGGAAGGATATTGGTTAAACCAAAAGATGCTGTGGACCTAGACTGCAAGTCCAGCCTGTAATGAGATATGAAGGTATAAACATTGGACCGTGGAGCTGCAGCACAAATGTCATCAATTGGCATGGTTGGAAAAAATGTAGTTGAGGTAGAAACTGACCTAGTAGAATAAGCCTTAGGCGTGCCTGGCAAAGATAGTCCATTCTTTTAATAAAAATATACAGCACTCTGATAGGCAACATCAAAGAGTCACCTCGGACATTTGTTTACCTAATTTGGACAGCGAGAATGATACAAGCAATTGTTCCATCTTTCTGACCTTCTTAGTGCAGTGCAAGTAAAATGAGAGTTGTTAATGCACATCCAAAATATGTAGCATATACTCTCTCTTATACAAATGGGGAAGAAAAACAGGAATGCTGATGGACTGGTTCAGCAATGATTCAGAGGTCATTTTATGACAAAAGGAGGGATTTGTTTACAATGTCACTCTGTCCTTTTTGAAAAACAAATAAGGGAGCTTACAAGAAAATGAGTGACATTCCAAAACTCTTTGTGCAGAAGCAACTGTCATAAGAAATAATTTTTTCCAGCAAATATATTTCAGCTCGTTTGTGGCTGCAGGTTGAAATGGAGGTCTCGTCAAAGCCTGAAGAAGGATAGTAATGTCCCATTGAGGGACAAGGACCCTGTGCAGAGGCCAAAGAAGGAAGGTGCCCATTAAGAAAGCCTTAGACCACTTCAAAGGGGCAACTGGTGATTGATTTTCTGCAATGTGAAAATGGAAAGCAGCTGCTAACTGAACTTTAATAGTAAAGTAACCCACTCCATCATGAAAAAGGCTAGCCAGAAAATCCAAACTAGTCAGCAGAGGAGCTAAAAAGAAGTCTATACTCCTACTGGAAGCCCAAATCGAAATTTCTTCCATTTGCTCTTGTAAACCTTTCTAGTTGATCATCTTAGTGAGGAAGTCAACATGTGTACTGCTTTAGATGAAAGCCTTGACAGCCTGACCATCATAGGAAATGGAGAATTCATGTGGTTAGCTTCTGGGCTTCACTGTCTGGGTGAGGCATCATGGATGGATAAGACAGAAGGTCTGGAACTGACTCCAGCACCCATGGAGGGTGAAACAGATGAGACCAGAGAAAGGGAAACCATACCTGTCAAAACCAAAATCGGAACAGTGAGGATCACTATAGCTTTGTGCTACATTGCCTTCTGCAAAAAGTTTGGTATGAGAGGAGTGGGGGTATAAGCATAAAGGAGACTAGGGAGCTAAATGTCAACAAATGTGTCTCTTCAGGACTCCTTCTCTTGGGGAATAAAGGCAAAGTAACAGTTGCATTTGGTGTTGGAGGTGAAGACAAATGTATCATGGATAAAAATCTGTTCCACCACTAATGGGTTGAGAGACCACGCATGAGATAGAAGAATAGATCTACTCAACTTGTCTGCCAATACATTGGACTTTCTTGGGATATATGCTGCTATCAAAAAACAGTAAAATATATCACCCACAGCCAAACTCTCAAGGCTTCTCAACACAAAAGATAAGAATATATTCCTACTTGTTTGTTGATATTGCAAACCACTGACATATTGATAATTTGGTTGGCAATCACAGGCCTGAGGAGGGAATCCTGAAAGGCCTGCAACTCTAGGAGGACTGCCTTCATCTCCAGGACACTGAAGTGAAGACTGCCCTCTGTGGGAGACCATGTGCACTGGACCAGCTTTCCTAACAAATGCCTACATCCCCACACCGCTGGGAACTGTCCATGGTCCAAACAATCAAAAAGGAAACAATAATTACAAAAGGAATAAAAATGGAGCACTTGCTGTGTAGCTTTTCACAATTTATTGACCAAATAACTTAGCATTGTCATCCGTATATCCACAGACTTCTTCAGAGTTAATAGTTTCAACTGACACAACCAATATATATACATTCTTACACCAATCAGCAAACAGAATTAATTAATCAGTTAACTAACATATACTTCAATCCCAAGTTAAAATTACTGCTGTCAGAATAA
This sequence comes from Protopterus annectens, assembly GCF_019279795.1. Taxonomy (NCBI): domain Eukaryota; kingdom Metazoa; phylum Chordata; order Ceratodontiformes; family Protopteridae; genus Protopterus; species Protopterus annectens. Next base: position 547,227,722 of record NC_056738.1, on the reverse strand, counting down.
TACAATTATAAAATGCCTTTATAAGATATGCATCTTTTTACTATATTCATAAAAAGTAATTAAAAATAAAACATACAAAATGTAACATTGTCAAAGATTACTGGCTCTCAGTTTTAAAACACTACAGATAGAAATATTGTCATTGAGCTCAGGCAAAGTTCTTGCATTGAGTCTCAATTGCCAGACCAACTCTTTAAATTCTAAAAAATTATCCACATCACCACCTCTGTCTGAGGTAGCCACTTTGTCAATAATAAAGAATAGAAAGTTTTTATATCCATCACATAAAACACTGTGTCTGTACAATTCATTAGTAGACTTAACTGGTTTTAATGTCATTAATATGTTCTCTGATTCTCTCTTATAGTTTCCTGTTGGTGGCCACAAGCAAGTATAACGTCTGAGTCAGATCCGAGGATCAGATCCGATCCAATTAGTTGAGGAAGAATGAAAATGGGCAACACAGGTGGAACGTTATGGTAAGTACATAACTTCTTTTTGTATGATGTGGGTGGCTACATGTGGAACACTTGAACTCTGTTTTATATGCTTAGAATGGTCTTGTTTCCACAACATTTAAGGACATGAAAGGATTTTGTTTTAACTAAAGTAACTTTGTGCTTGGTGGACATACTGAGACATTATATTGCTGCTTCCTGATTGTAATTTGTTATAGTTGTGTCCTTTTATGTAATCACATTTCTAAGCTTCTAAATGAACTTTGTTTGCAAATTCATTTCATTTTAGACAGTCTTGGCATTGTTATATGTTGTTTTATTACTCAGTGTTTGAGTTTTGTTTTTTTATTAAATGCTTAGTAAATTAAGTAGTATAATAAACATGAACATGAACTAGTTATCTGGGTAAGGGAATATCTTGGCTCCTGCAGTCTCTGGTGAGTTTCTGTAGTGCATATGCATTCAGTAACAGTCAAGAAATAGAGGTCAGGCCAAATGGTACAGTTCAAAATTAATAATGATTGGATATACATAAAAAGGTGCATCACCTGGAGATTTTTATGTGGATGAAGATGTCTTTAAAGTTCAAAGAACACATCCAATTTCCTTCTGAATAGCATTAAATGATAGACTGTACTGTGACCATGCAAATTGTTTATTTTGAGTTAGAAGGCATTTAGGCCACTGAGATGCAGTGTTAGCCTGATGTTCTTTGTTTTCTTTGGGGGTAAAAAGAATCTGGAATAATGTCCTAAGCCTTGTCCGTTGGGATGGACCCCATGAATGATCCATTTTTGTAAAAGACTTTCCACCTTTTTCCTTGCTGCTACATTTATGATGTAGTGGATCTCTGGTATTTCTGGAAATGGTAAAGAATGGGCTGTGGCTGAGTTTGTAATGAGAGTGGTGCACCCTGTGGTTATTATATTCTTCACTCACTTGTCCTTGGTTATCTGTTTCTAATCTGGCAATTTGAGGGACACTTAACCCCCCCCACTGTCTCCAGAGAATGGCAAACAAAGATCTCAGGACTGGTACTGCCACTTGTGGAAAGAATGTTGTCTCCTGGTAAACATCAGAGACCATTCACTTTGAGACTACGACGATCCTGGAAGCAAGCCTGATTATTCTATTTGTTCTCTGCAGCCTCTTGTTGTGATCTCTGTTGTGTGCTGTAATGAACTGACATCCAGTTCTGGCTCCATTACATTCAAAAGATAGAACACTGCAGCATGTGACACCTGACACCTACAGCAGTCAGTTTTGCCCTGCTTCTCCATATATTTCAAGGTGTTTGTAGACTTTCTTGCTGAACAAATACGACATAAAAGGGAAAGTCCAAAAAAGGTCACCATGGTTTCCCTGTCAAAATCCAAAAGCCAGAGCCTTGAAAGCCAGTGGGACTATATTTTTACTGCTCTTTGTACCTTTGCCAAAATGTATAATCTCTGTAAAAAAGATACGTGTCATAATATATTATATCTGTAATGTTTGGATATAATACTACTGTCCTTACTAGCTGGTAATTTACTGTGGAGATTTTCTCCCCAGGCCTCTGCTGAAAAAGAGCTTTGGCTCAGTCGGACTATCCCAGTTAACAAATATCAAATAAATAATAAAATAAATAAATGCAAGATCCTGCAGCTCTGAAAACTTCCTCTGCTTCACTGTACATAATGAGGTCCAGGAAGTTGTGCATACTGTGAACTGATTTGTCATTTGCTTTAGATGAAAAAAATGGACGTAAAGGAAAATTTGCCAAACAAAATTAAACATGTATATTTTTTTTTATTTAATCGGGTACAAGATAACTTGATGAAAGCAATGTAGATTCATATATTTCACTCCTTGTAATGTAAAATATGACAATATGCTATTTTTTTAAATACTCGAACAAACTAGTACTAGTAAAAATAGATATGCATCAGAATTAAAATATGGGAACTAGAAAATATTTCTTCTCATGACATATACAATGGCTTCATATAATTACTGAGACTTAGGCAGTGTTTGGAACATACTAGAAAAATATTTCTGATTTATATCCCTGATTCCTTTCACTAGGAGAAACAGCAGCCATGAGAATAAGGCAAGAGGAGTAGACTGCATAATGAATAAGGCTATTAAGAGACCTCTTTGATGATTTCTGTAACACAGTTCCTTAATCTTTACTGAATGGTTGGTGAGGTAGTAGATGGCTGAAAGGTATGTAGCACAAGGTATTCCTATCTTTATAGGAAGCAGCAAGCTATGCTTGACTGAAACCTAGGATCTAGATTGGGACGTTATTTAATGTTTACATTCCTGATAAATGTTTCCATTCTGATGCACATCATACAAAATATGCTGATGATTTAAAACTCAAAAGCAGTATGATCCCTTTTTAGGTAAACTTTTTTTTTTGCAAAATACTCTGAATAACTTCTGCAGATAGACCAATGAAAATCAAATGTGTTCAACATCATCAAAATTAAAATCATATATCTGTTTCATGGTAATGAAAAAAATATTTTATATATATATATATATATATATATATATATATATGTGTGTGTGTGTGTGTGTGTGTGTGTGTGTGTGTGTGTGTGTGTGTGTGTGTGTGTGTGTGTGTTGATTCATTGATTGATATCCTGTTACTGCCTATTTAAGTGGTACATTTTGGAATATTTTCTGCTTAAAACCTGAGCTTTGGCTGGCTAAGATCTAGCTGTATTCAACTGGACGTATAAGAGAATTTAAGTACCTTTTATCTGCACATTTTCAAATACAGCATTTTAATTGATTTATTTGTGTTGCATTGAATATTAACTGAACTGGAAATTTTGACTCTGTTTTTTTAGTTAGTGTTTGCTAGATTTTATTGCCTGTTAGAATTCCTGTGTAGACAATAATTGCAGTCAGGGGTAGTCTCATTCATTGATATCCTGTTACTGCCTATTTAAGTGGTACATTTTGGAATATTTTCTGCTTAAAATCTGAGCTTTGGCCAGCTAAGATCTAGCTGTATTCAAGTGGATGTATAAGAGAATTTAAATAACTTTTATCTGAACTTTTTTCAAATAATACAGCATGTTAATTGATTTATTTGTGTTGTATTGAATATTAACTGAACTGGAAGTTTTGACTCTGTTTTTTCAGTAAGTGTTTGCTAGATTTTATTGCCTGTTAGAATTCCTGCATAGACAGTAATTGCAGTCGGGGGTAGTCTCATTCATTGATATCCTGTTACTGCCTGTTTAAGTGGTACATTTTGGAATATTTTCTTCTTAAAACCTGAGCTTTGGTCGGCTAAGATCTAGCTGTATTCAACTGGATGTATAAGAGAATTTAAGTACCTTTTATCTGCACTTTTTTCAAATAATACATTTTAATTGATTTATTTGGGTTGCGTTGAATATTAACTGAACTGGAAGTTTTGAGACTGTTTTTTCAGTTAGTTCCCCACCCACCCTCCCTGGTTTTGTTTTGGTGTTAATCTTGGTGGCTTTGAAATTGCCCATCCCTCTTGTAAATTTGTGTTTGGATACTCCTTCTGGGCCCATCTCATTTGCTCACTCAACTGAGTGCAGTGAGATCATATTCTGATTTCAGGTACTCCTACTGTGTACAAAGAGAGCATCTGGAAAAGAAAAAAAAATGTTTTAAGCTTGTATACTGCCTTTCCTGTAAGTGGTCTAGACTGTTTGTAGGCTTCTGAGCCCCCAAGCCTTTCTGTGTTGGAGGGAAGCCTTCTAGCTTAATTTTGTTTCTTAGAATTAGCCAGTTTTCTAGTTTTAGCACTAAAATCTGTTTCTTTGAACTCAGCACTTGTTCAGAACTCATTGTAAGCACTAAATAAGCTGCAAATTACTACTGCACTCAGCTTTCCTCACTTGTGTAGAGGAAAGCAGTTTTTAGTACTTAATGAATAAGCACCTATCCAGGCATGTCTAAGGGACAGCTCCTGGTGATTTCTCTTGTCTACCTGATGAATCTGGGCACCTTGGGGCAATGCAGCAATTGCCTCATGTACACAGACAACCCTTTCCTCCTACCACCCAACACTGCAACCTGTGAGAGATGCACTTATATAGCCAAACTGGAAGCAAAGCTGTCTTTACCCAAGACTGGACTAGACAGTCAAGAGGAGAAGGTAAACACTTGCACCACACCACACTCATCATATAGTCCCTCAAACCTACACCACCAAAACACACACATAGAGAAACACAAAACACACACCTACATTTGTGGAGTCTCTCAATAAAAACCTGCCCAAGCACCAGGGACATCCAAAGCAGAAATGCAAGCAAACTCCACCCCCCAACACAACCCAAATGACACATAGCCCACAAACTCAGTGTGCCACTCAACCACAGCCCATAAGGCATAATGTACCCAACACTCTAGTCATAGGTGACTCTGTAGTCAGGCACACTGATGTTGCACTCACCAGGCTAAACAAGGAGAAAGTTACTATCAGCTGCCTGTCAGGTG